>NW_016107522.1:2824431-2961949 GCF_001604975.1 Cebus imitator | reverse complement strand
TTTCTTCTGCTTGGTCAATTCAGCTGTTGAAACTTGTGCATGCTTCGCAAAGTTCTCGTGTCGTATTTTTCAGCTCCATCAATTCACTTATATTCCTTTCTATTTTGTCCATTCTCATTAGCATTTCATCAAATCTTTTTTCAAGGTTCTTAGTTTCTTTGCATTGGGTTAGAACATGTTCTTTTTGTTCACAGAAATTTTTTACCACCCACTTTCTTAAGTCTGATTCTGTCATTTCATCACACTCATTCTCCATCCAACCTTGTTCCCTTGTTGGTGAGGAGTTGTGATCCCTTTTAGGAGAACAAGTGTTCTGGTGTCAGGTGTTTTCATCCTTTTTGCACTGGTTTCTTCCCATCTTTATGGATTTATCCACCTGTCATCTTTGTAGTTGCTGGCTTTCAGATTGGGTCTCTGAGTGGATGTTCTGTTTGTTGATGATGAGGTTATTTCTGTTTCTTGGGTTTCCTTCTGACAGTCTGGCCCCTCTGATGTAGGTCTGCTGAGGTCCACTCCAGGCACTGCTTGCCTGGGGATCACCTGCAGCAGCTGCTGAACAGTAAGGGTTGTTGCCAGTTTTCTTCTTCTGCTATCTTTGTCCCAGAAGCATACCTCCCAAGTGTCAACCTGATCTCTCCTTTATGAGGTGGCTCTTTGGATATGCAGGGATCAGGGAGCTGCTTGAAGAGACGGTCTCTATAGGAGCTCAAATGCTGAGCTGTGAGCTCCGTTGTTCATTCAGAGCTGCTGGGCACATACATTTAGGTCTGCTGCAGCAGAACTCATAAACTGCTTTTTGTTCCCAGGTGCTCTGTCCCAGGGATTTAGGGCTTCATGAGTTTCCGTTATGCTTCTGCCTTCTTTTTTTTTTCCTTTCAGAGCTGTCCTGCCCAGCAAGGAGGCAGCCTAGTCATTGTCTGCCTGTAGAGGCTTTGCTGAGCTGCTGTGGGCTCCACCCAGCTGCCAAGTGAACTTCCCCGCAGTCCTGTTTATATGGGTGTAGTTAGAACTGCCTAGGCAATAGTGGCCCGCCTCTGTTGGGGTGGAGTCTTTCTGCAGTGGCGGGTTGCCTTGGCAATGGCGGGCTGCCTCAGCAATGGCGGGTTGCCTTGGCAACTGTGGACTGCCTCAGCATTGGCTGACTGCCTCCGTAGTGGCGGGCTGCCTCGGTAATGGTGGACGCCCCTCCCCCACAGAGCTGGACTGTCCCGGGTTCAGCTGTGCTTGCTGTGAAACTCTCAATCCAGAGAGTTTCTGATTACTGTTCTTTTGTGGGGGTGGGACCAGCCAAGCCTGATCGCCTGGCTCCCTGCCTCAGAGCCTTCTTTTTTTTTTTTTTAAGTTGGTGCTCCAGTTGCCTGTTGAAGAGGCGCTGGGTCTGAGTTTTTTCCCCCGCGGCAAGTCACTGCACTGGCTTAATCAGCGGCATTGAGATTCATGGCGCTTTTCTTGCCCTGGAATCTACTGTCCTGATTCCCTGCTCAGTCCCCTTTTTAAACAGATGAATGTGCGACTTCCTGTGGCTCAAATCGCCAGCCAAAGGGGCACCCGGACCAGTGTATTTTGTACAGAGAACCGCTGCTTTGGGGCACCGACAAAGCAGCCGCGCGGGGCAAAGCAGCGGCGCCGGCCGGCACAGCTGCACTAGCCGAAACAGCCGTGCTGGTGACCCATGGAGCTCTTCCACCTGGGAATTTCCTAGTCTGTGGGCAATAAAAATGCGGTGTCCACGCACCCTCTGCGCTTTCACTGGGAGCTGCAATCCTGAGCTGTTCCTAAATGGCCATCTTGGATCGATCTCTGATTTTTAATTCTTTATAGCATTATCTGGCACAGTTATTTTTTAAATCCTAGTTATTGAGCTTCAACTTTAAGAGATTCTGATTCTATCAGGTGTCTTCTAAAAAATCTATTAATGAAAATTCTTAAATGATATCAGCTTTATTGTACAATGTGACTATATATATATTAGGAATTCCTGCTTCAAGATGTCCCAGAAAAGTTCTATCTACTGTGAAAGCCCCAACCTATCCCTTGGTGGGGGTACCTTCTCTTGCTGGATGCCAGGTTCTTTGCTATGGATTACAAAACAGTGACTGAAGCTGGGTCAATATAAGAATAGAATTGCTGAACTCCCCCAGTGCTAGTTTTTCCTACAGTATTCCAGACATCACTCCTATTATCAAAGTGGTCTGTTGGTTCAGTGGATTAGAGAAAGTGGAGTCCCCTTTCCTCATAGAACACCTCCACACTCATCTCCTAGAGATCAGCCACTCTTAAAATGTTTGCATTTCTTCATGGGAAATGTAAAGTATCATATGGGCATGTTGCAATTGGTCACAAAAAGAAAAGAATCCTCCTAGAAACTGACTTTTGGCCTACATTACTCTTGAAGAAGTCATTAAATAAGACAAAAGAATTAGCTTAAAAGAAAGATTCAGATGCAAAAAGAAAAAAAAAAAGGAAAATAAAAAACCACGGACTATTCTTTTTTTCCCAGTGACAGTGCATATACTCTATTTGCTTTTTCTGTGTTTCATATGAGCACATATATAAATATGCGCACAATAATACGAACATACCACATAAAGAAGATAAGTTAAGGGTAACTTCATTCCTTTAAGCAAGCACTGACCTCACAGTCAGAGAGTGAATCTAGTTCTAGCTCAGTGACTCTGGGCCTCAACTGCCCATTTGTAAAATGAAGGTGTTAGACTCCATAGTAATATCAACCACTGCTTCTTGAGTTCTTATTATGAGCTAAGCTTTGAGTTAAGTGTTTGGCAAATCACTAGTCCTGTTTTCACCCCCATGAGACACACTATGTTGTACCTGCTTTTGCAGATGAGGAAAGGGAAGACTCAGATGAATTACTTTTATTGCCCAGGGGAAATACTGATCAATTAGATTTAGTTCCTGTCCCAGAGAAGCTCTCCATAGGTCACTCATTCAGCAACATCTATTAAAAGTTGCATTGACCCAACTTGAAATTAGAATTGCAAGACAAGCCTCTGGACTTAGAACTAATGCACTTACCATAGACCTTTCATTCCCTTGGGGTGAGCCAAGACTGAGCTTCCAGATGGAGCTTTCAGATAACTCCATCACAGACGATAACATACTTAAATAGGAAAGGGAACATGAAAGATATAGGACCCAGTCAACTCAGAATAACTGTATCCACCTCAGATCAATACCAGGAAACAGCTGATGTGGGTTGGGAAAATTAAGGATAAAAGTTGTTTGGGAGGGAAAAGTCCACAAACAGAACATATGCATGTTGCTATGCCTTCCTCTAATCCGAAATTTTTACAAAGGCAATTGGTTCATAAGTTTGGAGGTCATCCAAATCCAGAAATATAACCTTTGAAGAGTCAGAAATTGCAAGAAACACACGAGATCAAAGATAAGAATTCAAAGGGTTTTGCAGACAAATAGAAATAGGTTCCAAAGATAACTCACCTTACAATATTTTGGTCAAAAAATACCTTGAATGCACCTACAATCACTTGAAGATAAACAGAAAAAAGGAAGATAAAAATCTGAAATAAAAGAAGAAAATAAACCTATACCTGAAAAAAACTTAGAACATATTTTTTAAAGATGATCTATTCCATGAAGCAAACTTTTTAGATGAGGACCTATTTTACTTACTTAAGGAAATAAAGGCCAATAGGAACTCAATCAAAAAAATATATCACATATATTACACATATGTGTGTATATTTGTCTATTTCAAAAAAGATATAGAAAGACAAATAGGGATGAAAAGGGCTTACTAGAGTTAATAAGTAACCAAGCATCCCTAATTAAAATATTAGAAATAAAATATATAATTAATCTTGAAAAAAAATCAGTGGAGATTCAGTAAACTATGCAGAACATCAAAGAAGAATGCAAAATGATCAAATTTAGATAGAATAGAAGGTATTCAACATAATATAAAGACAATGAATGAACAATATATCACCATTCTTATTCTTGAATAAAAGAGAACTATCCACATATAACAGTGGAATAATCCTCAAAGACGATAGGTTATCTAAAAGAAAAACAAAATCTCAATCCATGGAATAAAAAAGAAAAGAAAAGAAAAGAAAATGGCCCATGACAACACCAAAGCTTGAAAATAATAACCACTGGTTTGCAAATATAAAGAAAGGAAAAGAAACAAACAAAAGAAGACATAAAGGAAGAGCAAGTATGTCTGTTAAAATAATAAATGTAAAACTAATAAACTCACCTATGAAAAGGAAAAAAGCTCTTTATATTCAAACAAATATAATAAAAAACACATTAAAAATAAAACTTAAATATTAACGTTGAAAAAAATCCTAAATTAATGCTAAAGAAATACAAAATGTGTGTGTGCATGTTTACATGTATGTGTGATATTTCATTGATGTCAAAACCAACGTTATAAGCACTGAAAGGGTTAAAGAGTTGGATCTCAGTTGTTGTTTTGGAAAGGTATAATTCAATGTAACATATCAAATAATATAACGTGTCAAAATATTTATATACAAGAATACACAACTTTTACTTCATTCTGGTTTCATATGTTACATATGACACAAGCATTTTCTAAGCTAAATATTGACTTTATTAGATAATGAGCAATCATTTTGAGCCCTCATAATGTGGTGCTGCTTATCAGTCAAATGGTCTTATTATAACAGCATTCCTTTTTTGTTTTTTTTTTAAGAGCTCTAGGTGTGCGTCAATTAGAATATCTCATTATATTGTCCTTATTTCTTTATGAACATGAGTAGAAAATGGGAACATGAAAATGTTAATGTTAGTATTAATATAATCAAGAGGAAGATCAGCTGCTGAAGTGGGGCTACAAGGAAAATAATAATAAATTACAAGTAGACAGAGTGTAATTCACATTTTCTGACTACAGTAAGATAAATCTAAATTTAATAATAAAACCTCAGCAGAGAGCTCCTTGGATTTAAGCAGGTAAACTGTGTATACAAATGTGTAGAAAAAAATAACATTAAAGAACATTCATGAAATAATGGAAACAGACTATTGAATATTGTCTGTAAATGGCAAGGTGTAGTATAGATGATCTGGAACAATCTTTTAATTTACAGAGAGAAGCCTCAGGTGACCTTTTATAAAAACAGCATTAACAGGTCCATAGTAAGTAAGATAGCTTGCTACAACAAACTATATCAAAAAATAAGGAAGACTGGAATTCTAGCTTTTCTTGAAAATATTTCAAAAGAGTCAAAAGACAATAGATGTAGTATAATTTACATTTTCAGACCATGATGATATACATCTAAATTTATTACTAAATGTTGGAACAATAGGAAAGTCATATATTTGTTACATTCCATTTGGTACCTCTCCACCCACTACCCATGCTGTATGTGCCCTTTTTACCAACTTACTTTGATCACTATTATATCTGGGCTCTCATATTTTCAGTTTTCTGAGTGGCTTTTGGCCACTAAGTATTTTGATGGGAGATTGAGAAGGAGAGTGAGCACTTTGACATCCCAGTTTCCTCTAGAGTTGAACCATTTGGTGGGAATTCTGTTTCTTCCTAGATCCCTGACTAATGCATGCAAATATATGAATGTTTTTTTAAATCACACAAACACACACACACACATACACTTACATGCACACAATAACGTAGATATAGAATACACTTAAATTAATTCTAAAACTATAAACTGTTAAAATACACTAAAATTAAGCTCCTAACCTTAGTTTTGACAGAGGCTCCAAATCTATTCCAAAGACTAGGCAGCTGGAAATAGCAATAGAGTACCTGTCTATGTGGAGCTTATAAAGAGTTGGCTAAAAAATACTTCTGTCACCATTGATGATCTAAAAATGGATGAAACAAACAGCAAACTGGGTACTGACTCTGGCTGTGGCATCTAAAGGGTCACAAATAAAGGTGGGATGAAATGGCTTGAAGCATAGAGTAGAAGGCTATAGTCTGAAGGAATCTGTTCCTTCACTAATTAAGCATTAGAAGCATGTGTTTCCCGTGGACCAGATGTGGACCAAGAGAGAAGGAGAGGCACAGACAGAGAGAGATTGGTTTGGCAGGGTGAGGTGCTGGGTGCAGAGCAAAAGGCAGAGAGATACAGAGACAGAGATAAAGAATGCTGTCTTGAAGGTCTCTCAATGAGATTATGCTCAATAAGATACCATAGAAGGGTTATGGGATCTCAACAGAGAGGATCTATAAAGAGGTAAACTAAGAACAAAGGAAACTATTGAGGTACTACCAAGATGGAAACTAAAAGTGGTCAGCAGGGGACCCTCTCACTTATAGCAGAGAATTGGAATTGAGGGCCAGTTTTAAAGAAGAGTAGTTCAGAGAACCTTTTCTTTACCTTATCTCTACTCTCACTTTTGCCACCTATTTAACCCTGGACAGAAACTGCCTCTGGCACAGGAAAGAAAGAAGAAGAAAACCACAACCCCTTTCCCTCATGGTGCCTTAGAGAAAGATGATAGAATATGACATGGAAGTATAAATCAGTAAATTATTTTTAAAAGGTAAACAAACCAAAAATTTAAATTTTTAGGAGAATCCAAAGTTAAATTATTATTCACAAAGAAAATCAAGAAAATGAAGAAACTGCAAATGAAAAATAAGAAAAGAAAAAGAATAAACCCACAGATAAAGAAATAAGTGAATAAATCATATATAAAGAATGTTTTCTAGAGAAACATAAGCTATCCAAATTGAGGTAAGGAGATGCAAAAGCATAAACAAAAGCATATCCATAAAATAAACTGTAAATGTTGTCAAAAATTATTTCCAAATGAATCGTCAGCTCTGCTTCTTACTTATGATGGAAGATAAAAAACATACTGCTAATATCGCTTTCCCCTAAACCCACCACTGAGAAACCTCACTGAATGACATTAAAGAGATTTTTTAAAATATAAACCTCATAAGGAATGAAGCAAAAGGTGAGAAAACAAAGGTAAAACTTTGGTAACTCCAACAAGAATTGTTGAGTGATAAATAGCCTTGCAGAAAAATATTCAAATATATAATACAAAATGTTCCAAAGACTCAGCAATCAACAGTGCCGAGAATGTCAGGACCTAGATGATGAGAAACCTAAGAAGGTGATATAACCCAGGGAGGATGATGTGAGAAGAGGGCAGATCTCTTGACAACTTCTAACTCCATCATATTAGAAAAATAGACTTTCTTCCAAAACAAGTTATTCTTTAAAGTTTGTTTTCTGGAGATGTTCTCCAGACTGGGAGACTAGCAGGAATAGTATAGAATATTGAAAGAGGAATTAAGTATCTCTTTGAATTTTCAGAGCTGAATCTTGATCTTTCTTGCCCTCTTCCAACACCTGCCATCCTGAAACATGGCAAGTAGACCAGTATCAGGCTGGATATTGAAATAAACTTTTTCAAAGAATTCCCACTAGCACAAGAAGAAAGACCAGAAAAAAAAATGATTTTGTAGCTCTTCCAACTAACAAGTCATTAATTCAACACTGCAGCTCAAAGTTGACAAGCTCTACACATGTACCCAAAACTTAAGTTTTTATAATCATGAACATAAGGTTAATGTATTCCATACATCTGAGAAAAGTTTCTTACATAAAAGATAGAAACTAAAACAGAAACAGAGGAAAACATTCTCAGAGGAACTAGAACTTAAAAAGGGGGAGAGGGAGTTTGTTTTCATAACAAACAAACAAAATGCTTCATTAAATACTGGCAGAGAAATAAGATCCATGAATCATTCATCAAGTGTCAAGAAGCATTCCAAAAGCAAATAACATAAAGTGCTCTTTGTGCATTAAAATGACAATACCCTAAATGAAAACTTCAAGAAAACAGAGTCTCAAAGATAAAGCTGAAGAAATCTCTGAAAAAGCAGGAGAAAAGAAGATAAACAGAAGGAAATCAGAAGAAAAAAAATTAACATCCTACTCTCCACTATACTCAACATTCCTAAAGAAATTCCAAAAAGAAATAATACAAAGAATAAAAGAGTAAAAATCATCAGAAAACATAATTTTAAAAAATCAATTATATTAATTGCCAAATTCAAAGAGATGACTGGGGACCCAAAATGCATGAAAATAAACTCTCACAAAAGTACACCTTTGTGAAATTTTAGAGCATTTACATAGAATAATATTCCATAAATATCCAGAAATGAGGGGAGACAGGGTCACATACAAAAATCAGAAATCAAAGTGGAATTGGATATCTCAATAGCAACAGTAGATGTAGAGATATCAAAATGCAAAATAAAAATAATTTTAACTTGGATTTCTAACAATTAAATGTGAGGGGAAAAAAAACACATTTTCAGACATGTCCTCAAAAATGTGTCTGCCATCTACTCCGTCACAGGAAACATATTAGTATAAATCAAGAAAGAGGACAATAAAGGGAATAAGAAGTGATCCGGAATAGGAAGTGATCCAGCATAAGAGAGATAAGAAAATCCCTGGGATAACTGGGAAAAGAGAGACTAGGATAAGAGCTGTGTACAGACACAAAAGAGCAAGCAGTCCAGATGCAAGAGTGTGATCATGAGACTTACCTGTTTAGAGTTGTCATTGATAAAATCCTCACTGTTCTCTGGGACTACAGTTGGGCAAAGAGTTATGCTTAACATCAAAAGGATGATCTACAACAGACAAAACAAACAAATGTGTCCTGATCAAAATTAAAAACTGTTATTCAGCAAAAGCTTGTGTAAGATGATGATAAGCAAAGCTACAGAGTGGGAGAAAATGTTTGCAAAGCACATATCCAATAAAAGACTAGTTTTTTGAATAGCTAGAGAACTCTCAAACTCGATAACATAAAACAAATGAGTCAATTAGAAAATGGGCAAAATACATGAACAGACATAGAGGTTCACTATGATTATTGTACATATTTTATACAAAGAAATTTTATACATATGCAATAAGAATGTGAAAAGATGTTCAGTGTCATTATGCATTAGGGAAACTCAAACTAAAAGCACAGTGAGATATCACCACAAACCTATCAGAATAGTTACAATAAAAAATAGTAGCAACATCTAATGCTAGGGAGAATTTAGATAAACTAGATCATTCACCCATTGCTATTGTTAAGAATGTAAAATGGCACAACCAATATGGGAAACTGTTTGGCAGTTTCTTTTAAAACAAAACATGCAAATAGTATACATTCCAGAAATTGCACTCCTGAGCATTACCTAAAGAAATGTGTTCACACAAAATCATGTATACTTATGTTGATAGAAGCTTTATCTGTAACAGCCCCAAACTGGAAATAGCCCAGGTATTTTTCATTGGGTTAATGGTTAAACAATCTGTGGTATATTCACACCATGGAATACTATTCAGCAATAAAATCAAAGTAACTATTGATATGCACAATAATTTGGTTGAATCTCCAGGAGATTATGCTGAGTATAAAAGCCAAAAAATTACATATTTCATAGTTTCATTTATATAATACTTTTGAAATAACATTTTACAAGTGGAGAACAGATTAATTATTGCCAGGGGTTTAGGAACGAAGGGCGTTGGTGAATGTGGTTATAAAAGAACCACACAAGGGACACCTGGGAACAATCAGGGAACACAAGGGATACTTGAGATATCAGGGAATACTTGGGGATAGTTGCTGTTCTGTATGTTGACTATGATGGCAGATATAAAAATCTACACTGGTGACAAAATTGTGTAGAATTAAAGATACATATATATACACATAGAAGTATGAATATACCTGAGAAAATCTGGAAAATACTGGTGAATAATATAAATGCAAATGTCCTGTGATACTGTACTATAATTTTGCAAGATGACACTTTTGGGGGATACTGGGAAAAGGGTTCATGACATCTCTATAGTATTCCTTACAATTGTATACAATTCTACAATAAAGAGGTAAATACATAGATCATTCTAGAACTTAGAGAAAGAGGGGGAGGATCCCAATTTATTGTTAATGGTAGTATAACCATAATTCTAAAATTGAATAAAATAGTGTAAAGAAAATAATTACATTTCAATATCAACAGAGCTTTCCATGATTCTAGAAAGATTTACCCTTGAATAAGGAGCTAGAACAACTACTTTCTGGGAGCTAAGGAGGTAGCCTGTTTATGGGTTCTAAGTGGTGAAAAATAGTCTTCCAGAAAACTATCAAAACTTAATTCCTCAGCCCTCATTGACCTGCAGTCCCTATTTAAACTCTCAGAGAAGCCCTGGAATCTCCATGCCAAGAAAGCAACCTAAAATTTATTTTAGGATTTTACCAACCCAGATGCAAAATCCTTTTTATAAATATCAATACAACAGGGGTTCACATTGTTCCAAAAAATGAAAAAACAACACACTGAAAAGTAACCACAATAAGAAATGTAAAACCACACAGTAAAAAATCTACAATGTAGGAACATTCAAAAGACAAAAACAAATAGTATTTTCACTCCTTGAATATGGTGAAAATAGAATACACTAAAACTTACAATAAACTGAATAAGCTTATATTTTTTTCTTTAAATAAAGAAGGGTAACATAAACCATGAATGGAATAAAATTTAAATTTCACAAAGAAACAAAATAACTTAGATAAATGAAATATAATTAAAAATAATAATTCAATGGGTGTATTAAATAGCTGATGAGACATAGCTGGATATAGAATTAGTCAACTTAGTGTAATGATAAATAATATAATTCAGAGACATAAAGAGTTAGAAGACATGAATGGTAGTTAAAGAAATATGTGGAATAGAGTGAAATGAATTAATTGAGTGAGAGTTGTAGTCAGAGACAATGAAGAGACAGGAGAGAGGTAATATTAAAAGAGAAAAAGACAAACTTGTTACAGAACCCAGGAGGAATATAAATTTTCAGATAAGCCCAATAAAACACAAAAATAAAGTGACACCTAGACACAATATAAGCAAACACTGCGAAACAGACCACTAAAGACAAAGAGAAAATACTTACAGAGTAACCAGAGGGAAATGACAAATCACACACAAAGAAACAAAAGAATAATACACTCATCAGTAACATTAAAGACTAGAAGAAATTGAAGCAATGTCTTCAAATTGATAAAGAAAATGACTGCTAATCTATAATTACACGTTCATTAGTAAGGATGAAGCCTGCAAATTTGCATCTCATAGAATCTAGCTTAAGAACTACGAAGAGGGAAAATTCAGTATATGAAATAAATTCAGTATATTCCCAAATATTAGTATTAATTATTTGTCTGGTGGAATAAATAATTTTGTTATTTCTTTTCATCTGGATTTTTCATACGATAAACATATTATTTGTATGAGTATATAATGAAAACATTAAATTTTCTTTTGAAATGTTCTTCATAAAAAATAATGGATTAATTTAAACATGATGTTGAGTCATGTTGTTCAATGGGATTTAGAACAAGAAGTTCTGACATGTTTCTTTGCCATGTGACACTGGGTAAATCATAATTCATTTGAGTCCCAGTCTCTTACTATATTAATTCTTCATGATGGCAGCAAAATAACACATACAAAAGAAAACTGAATATGCAAAATCACTCTATAGTATACAGTGTTATTATATTATTGTTTGCTAAAGCCTAATGAAGATCATTTAGTGGTGGAGATTGAATATGAAGGGTATATATGTACTTTGTGGCCACCTTACTTTTTTCCTGAAAACACTTGTTCCTTGCACCTACACTCTAATTCTAGGCTCAGGGACTGCTTCGGGGGATGGGGGAGGAGAACCTTACATTAAGCTGCGGACCTTTCAAAGTTTTCTGATACAGAGGTTTTTGGGCTTTGTTTAATGTGCTTTGCCCAATGACTATTGCATTGTAACCATTTTTGCTGTTGTTGTTCTTGATATAATTGATTCCACTTCTCCATAAACAGCAATTAGCCATTAATCTTCTCATGCTATGAAATAAAACAACCTACACATTCCACCTTTTGAAGAAATCTGGCCTGATGCTATTTTGGAGAGGCCAGTTCTAGAGCCCAGCAAGAGCCAACAACCCTGTGTCGTTCCTCAAATGAAGGCTTACCAGACCCATAAGCATATAACTCTCATCCATCCGTATACTCCATAATAATTACAAGTTTACTTCCAGATAAGAAATGCTTTAAAAACCTGTTAATAGTACACTTAGGAGTATATTGCTTAAAACAGGGTGATATTTGTTTTATACACATAGTACTTCCACAGGTCTAACTTCAGCCTTAGAAATCTAAAAGCATTATTTCCATTGCTTATCTGCTGCAAAAGTTGGTGTCTGAAAGAGGAATAAAAAGGTTTAAAAAATCAATTGACTATTCCCAGCATTGTGTTCTCCTTATATCCTAGTTTATCTGGGAGAAAAAGGTCATATGTAAAGAGATGCAAGCCATATTTGGGTCTAAGAAGATAATATTGCACTGGTTTTCGATATATATATATATTAGCCGAAGGAAGGTTTTATCACTTACTATAAAATCCTACATCAAAAATATTGTAGAAAACTGATGGTGATATTAAGTGAACTTATGGACTGGTGAGTGTTTCTTTTCCAGCCCCTAGTCATCCTTTGTAATTTTCAGGTTCGAGATAAATTGCTAGTGTGCACTGTCACCTGCTCTATCCCTTCTCACCTAACACACTTACGGCAGGTCACCTTGAAAGCATGATTCCTCTTTCCTTCCTTTAAAATCACTATGGTTGTGTTAACCAGTCCATCTCTTTCTCTATCACTTCTGTGATATCTATCAATATTCAAGTTAACCTCTGTGCCTACCAAAGTATCAGATTTACCCATTATACCAACTCTAGATGGCTTTTGCTGCAATGAGGTGAACACTCCAGTATTTTACCATCTGCCCTTCAAAATTCCATTCACATCTTTATTCTTCATTGGTCAAGAAAGAACAAAATGCAACAGCCTTTACAGAGTGGCAATTTTGTCCTAAGTACTATCTCTAAGTACTAAAAAGTTTACATGTGTTATCTGTATTTAGCTTCAAAGCAAGTTTAAGGAATAAAAATAGTCCCCCATTATCCATGGCAGATATGGTCCAGGATTCCCAGGATGCCTAACACCATAGATAGTACCAAACCCTATAGACACTGTGATTTTTTTTCTCTCTCTCTCTATTGCTTTATTTATATAAAATAAAATAATAAATTTATTATATATATATAAATTTAATGTACCAATTAGACACAGTAAAATCATACCAATAACTAATAGTTATTAGTAAAATATTATTAAATAAAATCAGGGTTACTTGAACATAAGCACTGTGATACCATGACTGTCAAGCTGATAATCCAGAAGGTTACCAAGTGACTAACAGGCCATTAATGAACAGTACAGACAACATGACTATGCTGGACAAAGAGAGGACCCACTTCCCAGGAGGGAAGAAATAGGATGGTGCAAGATTTCATCGCACTGCTCAAAAAGGGCACGATTTACAATTTATAAATTGCTTATTCCTGGAATTTTCCTTTCAGCATTTTTTAGACCTGTTGATGGTAGGAAACTGAAACTGCAGAAGGTGAAACTGAGGCAAGCAGGAGTCTACTGTATTGCCTTCTCCCTTTTTCAGAGGGGAGAAGTGAAGCACAGAGTGTTATGTAAGTCACTTTTCCAAGGTCATACAGCTGCTAAACATTGCAATCACAGCTCAAATGTAAGTATCAAGTGTACAGATGATTTTATTTTTAATATGGACTTCTTTTGTTTTGGAATACAACTTATAAATGATGAAGTAAATTAATATTAAATGTTCCTTCTATGAATTGTGACAAATACATTCACATGGGTAACCTAAAATACCATTGAGATTAATTTACCATGACCCCGGAAACATTCCCTCTATCCTTTTCCCAGTAAACCCCCCTCTGCATCACCAGCAACCATTGCTCTGATGTATTTATAGCATGGATTCATCTTATGTAATATAGAATTTCATATAAATTGAATGACACTGTATAAGCTCTTTAAAGACTACTTCAATTAGCATAATTTAAAAATCTTGTGTTATTTAATATTTCTGGGGAATATTGCATTTTATTAATATATCAGTTTTCCAATTCTCTTAGTGATGGATACATAGGCTGGTTCTAAGTTTGGTACCTCTGATTATTTTATCTTCTGAAATATGTTTACTGTAAATCATTAAGATTTATATGCTTTCCAGTTTATTTTTCTGCAGTGTTGTTAACCAGAAAATTTGAATGAGGTATAAGATCTGATTTAAGAGGCAGGGGAGAGAAGGGTTGGAAGTTGAAGGGAGAGAGGAAACCCTCCCTTCTCTGCTCTGCACACCTCATTGACACACTTATCTAGAGTTCAAAGTGAAGTCTAGCATATAGCAATTACTCATATACCTTAAAAATTACATTAATATTTATGAATCAGTGTTTACTCACTATATTTTATACCCTTAATTATCATACGTCTAATAACCCTCTAAGGTAATTTTACATTTGCTGATGCTTTATCAATTAGAAATATCCTTTTTCCTTTTAAGTATACTTAGTAAATATTTCAACTTATAAATATGCCCATTTGGTGGCATCATGCAGGCTTATGTTGTATCTCAAATAAAGTTGTAATTATCTTAAGTTACTCTAAAATCATACAACGGTTAGGTAATTCCATATTTCCTTTCTGACAGCACATGTTTTCTAATAGTAAACATTCTTATATTAAGATATCTTGAAAACTCTTTAAAAAGAATAATTTGTACACATTGTCTGAAAATCTATGATCTGTAACGACATTCTTTTAATTATCACATCTGCTTTCTCACAACAGGTGAACAAAAATCTCATTACTTAAAAAAAAAAAAACTTGTCAAAGAGCTTCTAGATATTATTAGGCCATCACATATTTGAAGGAGAAATATAATCAAGTATCTATCACAATGACATAGGGTTGCAGATGATAAATAAGGAGTGTAAGACTTACTGTCTATAGTCATACAAAGGATGTTATTTTTGCTGTCCTCAGTGAGCTGTGGAGACGAGGATGTCATGTGAAAAATTAAAATGTCATTAAAAGACACTGGACATAAACACTGAGATCATGGTTCATGATTGGATAGCAATAGAAACAGTGAGGAAGAAATTGTTTCCACTTGTCTCATGATAACTAGATTATTCTAGCTAAAGCAATTAAATAAAACTCAACAGACTCTTGGTTCTGTTAGAACATGCCCAGTACATTCATCATGGACACACAGTGCAAATTTGTGTTACAGCTCAGAGCTGAGGAAACGAGACCATGAGGAGACGCCAGTGGACTCACCCAGAATGAAATTAGACCCATCATTTTCTGAGTTTACCAGGATTGTCCCAGTCTTTCACCTGGCTCAGCCAGTACAGAATGAAGACAGAGTCAGAATAATGGTAGCAGTATGTGCTTAAGGGTAAAAACAGTATGGAAATCATGGATCACCATCTTTTTCTTAAGTAGCCATGCAATCTAAGCATATTCTATAAACTCTCTTAGCTTAAATGTCTTCATTTATAAACTCTTCAAGAGGTTCTTGTGACGATTAAACAATAAAAGATAAGTAATTTTCCTAGGAGATGTTCAGTGAACATTATTCAGATAGATAGCAGGCATTCTGTGCTTATAATGTTCCAGGTGCTATTTCAGGTGCTTGTGGTAAATTGCTATAAAAGATTTCCCAAAGGATCATGCCCTTCTCATTCAGGCCCTGTGTAGAAGAAGGCATATTCCCTTGGATATTAGATTTGGACTGTCCTTAAAAGTTGCTTAGATCAACAGATGACAGTAGAAGTGACAGTGGGAAAGTTCTGGGGGGTTTTGGCATTAAGAAGTTCACAGTTTCTGCTTTTGCTCTCTTGCTTTCCTGAGGTGTCACAACTCCTTGAATAGAAAAGGTCATATAGAGACAGAGTGAAATACTGCAGGACGAAAGGAACAGAAAAAAGGAGGCCTGGCCAGTCTTCGGTCATTCCACTTACCCAAGCTGTGGTGCTAGATAAGTGATCCTAAAGCCACAATGAAGCTATCAAATGACAGAAACCATCAATGAACCCAGTGAACATAACAGGGAGCAAAAACGAGTCAATCGGTGGAGCCTTACCCAGATTGCAGAAACATGACCAAATGAGTGGTTGTTATTTTAAGCTACTAAGATGGCTTGCTACATGATATTAGTAAAGTGGCATATATACTTATACAGTTAACCTTGTGGTCCCTGTTTTGCAGATGATGACATTGACGTACAGAGAACTTACATACAGCTAAAGTATGGCAGAGCAAGTATTCTACTGAGGCAGCTTGGCTTCAGTGCAATCCCAACAGTAAATGGCACTCTCTGGTTTTATGTCAGCTATCTTTCTTTTCTCCTGAAACAAGCTACATCTAACGTTTTAGAGTTATTCAGTCTTTTCAGGTATTTGTACGAAATATGACCAAAATTATTATTTCCTCTCTTGAGGTTCTCGTTGGTCATGCATCCAATAAAATTAGTTAAGTAAGACAGAGTTATAAAGAAATACACACACACACACACACACACACACACACACACACACACACACACAGACACTTTAAATCTGAACCCTGGTAATGAGAAGAAAAAGAATGTATCCTCAAGGGGAAGTTTATATGGATATATTCTTTCATATACAATTGCTGCTGGACTTGGGCTATCCAGCATCCACTTCACCTTCTTTCTGCAATAACATCAATTTCCTTTTTTTAGCATTCCCTCTCATCAACTGAAAAATGTGTGATAAAGGAGCTGATAACCAATTCTTCTGCACCTGCCCCCTTCCTGAGGCATTAACTCATGCTGTGAGACAAACAGATACTTCCTTCCTATAATTTGGATTATAGAGTACAGACAGGACAAGAATACAATCATTAATTAATTCCATTTGTACTGCCTAAATAAAACTGTGAAGCAGCTCCAGTCACCAAGTTATTTCAATTGCTTCAGCCTTCCTGAAATCCTGATATCTATCCCAGCCTCGTGTACTTCAAATCAATATTCTCTCCCTGCGCTCCCTCTGTTTCAAAGCTAGCAACCAAAGAATACACATATTCATTTAAATATGCTTTTAGAAATTCTGATAATCTTAGATATCAACAGCCTATAACTAAACCTACATGTTCAGATAAGTTAACTATTTAATATACATAAACTTTCTCCAGAACATTTTTTTGAGGTCTTGTGATGCTTTCAAGCACTCAGAACTGTTTGGTTAAAAATAAGACTGAATTACAAATGACCAGTATGGCATATTTCTGCTTATAATATTTGACAACAGAAAATCACTATAAAAAAAAAACTCATTATAGAGCAACCTTACTTATGAATACAAAAATAGATGGTAAATAAAATTTTATTAAATTATTCAAACATCATAACAATAATAGATTATGAAAAATTTTGGTTTATTCTCAGATGTAAGGGAGATTTAAAAGTAAGAACTCATTTAATATGATATACCACATCACAAGCTAAAAGGCAGTTTAATTGTCAATACATTCCAGTAGAGTCCAATAAAAATAGATATTTTCAGTAAATATTTTTTATAAAAATGACATCCATTGGTTAATAAAATTAGTTAACTAAAAGTCAAACTTAATTTCTTAACGTGAAAAATAAGAACTACCTGAAATCAAAAGCTAGCATTATACTTAAGGGCACTACTTCTCAAATTGTGTTTTTTCAATTTTAATACATCCTAGTAATGAAACATTTCTAGGTTGTAATTGATCAGGAAATGGCGGTTTTAAAAAATGATGTATATGTATAAAAGTGAATTCCAAAAGGGATATAGAATGAAGTGCTTCTGACATTTATTGTTTTTTACTTGATGAATATGTCCTTTCATTATTGAGCCACTTTGGGCAGTCATTTTCCAAAAAATATATTGGAACAAATGCCATCATAAAGGTCTCCCTATTTCAAGAAAATATAAAAATGTGCATCTACACCATTACTATGGACATTTTCCCATTAATTTGAGCTGATTTAATGAGAAAAGAAAAATAGGAAATAAGAAATACTGTAAAGGACAGAAAATATTTATTCCAATGTCTTCATAACATGATTGTCTAATTGAAACACAAGAATAACAACCAAAAAGCTACTTGGAATTAAATGAGAGTTTTGTAACAAATGGAAGTCATGAATGGAAAGACTAAATACTATAAAAGTATAAAGCATTTATTGAAACATTCAAACGTAATTCTGACTGAAACTGGCAAATAAAAATACATCAGGAAGAACAATAGAAATAAGTTTCTCCAAATAAATATTTTTTCAGTGATAGAGATTTTTAAATATTATGAAACTCTAATAAATAATATACTGCTTCATCAGTATAAAATGGAGACGAAAGACAGAATTCCCATACAAATAAATGTTAATAATTAAATATTTGCTTAAATGATACTTCAAATAAAAATATAAAAGGATGGCATTCAATAAATTTGGTTTGAACAATTTAAGTAAGAGCTCTGCATTGTATCTACGCATAGGTAAATTTCAAGAGAATTCAAGATAAAAAAGATTAATAAAATAACTTGACAAATGTTTAAATATTTTTTTCTTGGAATTGGTTTGCCTTTTTAAGCATAGATAATTACATTTAAAAAATAACAGTAGTCTGGTTTAGAATTCATAAACGTGGCAAATATTTGTATGGTAAAAACTGATTATAGGAAAAGAGTAATGTCTTTATCATAAAATCCATAAGAAAAAGGTATACTCTATTAGATATACTGTCAAATAATATGATCTGCACATGCACACAAACGCAAACATTAAACTCAAAATATTTTTTAAAAACCTCAATAGGATTTAAAGAAGTAAAAGTGAAAAATAAATTATTTCCTCTCACTAAATTGAGAATGATACAGATAATGATACACAAGTTTGATTAAGATACACTGTTAAAAATGCAATTATATCTGGTAAAAGTGTAAATTGACATAATTTCAAGAAGGCAAATTTGTCAATTTGCTTTAAAAGCCCTGAATTATTTTTTTGATCCAGCAATTCTACTTCCAGGAATTTATACTAAAGCTATTATCATCAATACACATGAAGATGTATAGGTAAAAATATTTTATGGAAAAACAGCTTTAATAAGGCCAAACTCAAATACTATAAACTTTATCCAATTATAATGTACATTTCTTTTTTTTTTTTTTTTTTTCAGATGGAGTCTCGCTCTGTTTCCTAGGCTGAGAGTGCAGTGGCGCAGTCTTGGCTCATTGCAACCTCCCCCTCCCAGGTTCAAGCAATTCTCCTGCCTCAGCCTCCTAAGTAGCTGGAATTATAGGCATGTACCATCACACCTAGCTAATTTTTATATTTTTAATAGAGACAGGGTTTCACCATGTTGGTCAGGCTGGTCTTGAACTCCTGACCTTGTGATCTCTCTGTATTGGCCTCCCAAAGTGCTGAAATTACAGGCATGAGCCACCATGCCCAGCCCATTCCATGTCTTTAACATATTTACCAGGTTGTACAACCCAATTTAATTTCAGAATATTTTGATATCCCTAAAAGAATGTTCTTGCCTATTAGCTGTCAATCCTCATTCTGTCTCCTCCTTCCCACACACACCTGCTAGTCCTAAGAAACCACTAATCTACTTCCTGTCTCTATACAATTGCCTAAAGTGGAAATTAAATATAAATGTAATCAGATGATATAGAGGTTTTTTTTTAGTGGTTGACTTCTTTCATTTGGTTTAATATTTTAGAGCTGAGGTCCCCAATCCCCAGACCATGGGCTAAAACTAGTCTGTGGTGAGCAGCAGGAGGGGAGCAACAGGCAAGCCAGCATTACTGCCTGAGCTCCACCTCCTGTCAGATCCATGATGGCATTAGATTCTCAAAGGAATGCAAACCATATGGTGAACTGTGCTTGTGAGGGATCTAGGTTGTTGCAGGCTCCTTAGGAGGATTAATGATAAATGTAATACTTTGAATCATCCTGGAACTTTCTCTTGCCCTGTCCCCCAACCCCAAGTCCATGGAAAAACTGTCTTCCACAAAACCAGTCCCTGGTAGCATGTATCATGACTTCACTTATTTTCATTGTCAAATAATATTTCATTGTACATATTACACTTATTTTATTTATCCATTTAATCAGTGGACACTTAGGTTCTTTCCGCTTGGTGGCTATTTTGAATAATTATTTTAACAATATTTCTATGCATGATTTTGTGCGGAGATGCTTTTATTTCTCCTGGCTATATTCTGGAATATATTTGCTTGGTCATATGGTCACTGTATATTTTAACAAGCAAAAAACTGCCAAAGACTTTTTCCAAATGGCTGCCTAATTTTACATTTCCACCAACAATGAATAATGGTTCTTCTTTACCCACATCACTGGCAATGTTTGGTATTGTCCTTTTGATTATAGACAACCTGGCATGTATGGGATGACATCACATGATGAGTTTTCTTTTGATTTCCCTAATGGATAATTGTGTTGAACATCTTTCCACGTGTTTATTGGTCATCATATATCTTCTTTAAAGAAATGTCAATTCAAATCCTTTTCCCATTTTTTATTGAATTATTAATTCGTAAGAGTTCTGGATACAAATAACATATTAGATATACAATTTGGTAATATTTCCTCCCATTCTGTAAGGTTTTTTTCACTTTGTTAATAGTATTATGTACAGCACAGAAGCTTTAAATTTAGATGTAATCAAAGCTATCAACTGTATTCTTTCGTTGCTTATGCTTTTGGTGTGCATGTAACATTTGTAACCGAAGGTCATGAAGAAACATTCATAACCTAAGAGGTGCCTGTATTTTTTTCTAAGAGTTTTATTGTTTTAGCTCTTACATTCACGTCTGTGATTCATTTTGAGTTAATTTGTGTGTATGATGTGAGGTAGTGATCACATTTTACCATTTTGTGTGTGGATATTTAATTCTCCTGGCAGTATTTGTTGAAAAGACTATTCCTCACTCCTACTGAATTATCTCAGAACCTTTGTCGAAAATCAGTTGACCATAAATATAAGAGCTTGTTTCTGAACTCTTATTTCCAGTCCATGTATCTATATGTCTAGCTTTATGACAGTGCCACATTATATTGGTTAATGTAACTGTGTAGTAAGTTTTGAAATGAGAAAGAGTGAGTTCCCCAACTTTAATATTATTTTGAAGATATTTGGGACTATATATATGATGTATACATATACATCATATTAGTAGAATAAAGGTCAAATATATATATGGATATATTTCTAATTGTTACCAACCTCATTTTCCCAGAATAAATTCTTTTACCCATATGTTACTTAGGAGTGTGTTGTTTAATTTCTATGTTTGTGGTAATTTCCTGTTGTTTTTGATTTCTCACTTAATTCCACTGCCACCAGAAAATATGTGTTGTATGATTTTAATATTTTTAAATTATTAAATAAGAATTTCTTAGATAAAATGTTTTATGGACTAGTGTACAGTCATTCTGGAAAATGCTTCCTGTGCTCTTCAATAAATGCATATTCTGCTGCTGTTGAGCAGAGTGTTCTATAGATATTTGCTAGATCTAGTTTGTCTGTGGCGTTCATGTTTCTATCTTTTTGATTTTCTGTCTGGTGTTTCTCTTGATTATTAAAAAACAGTATTGAAATATCCACATTTTTTTTTGAATTGTCTATTTCTCCCTTCAATTATGTCAGCTTTCACCTAATGTGTTTTAGAACCCAGTTGACAGAAATATATCTTCCTTTGGGATTTTGTTTCATGTTATATATTATATATATAAATATTATAAACATACATCCTTAATATTATTGCTGATAGGATTGGATTGAAATCTTCCATTCTGCTTTTTGTTTTCTGTGCATCTCAGATCTTTTTTATTTCTGTTTCTCTCTTTTTCCGTCTTTTGTGTTCTGTATTTTATAATAAAAAGACTTTAATTCTTTAATAATTCTAAACTACATTTTTAAAAATTGATAAAAAATTGTAAATATTTTTTATTCAAAATATGATATTTTGAAATATACATACCTTGAGGGATGGCTCAGTTGAGCTAATTAACACAAACATTACTCACATAGTTACCATACTTGTGAGAGCATATATCATCTACTTATTTAGTGATGTTCAGAATATTATACATTGTTTTTAATCATGGTCATCATGTATACAATAGATCATTTGAGCCTATTGCTCATATCTAACTGAAATGTTGTATCTAGCCTGAATCCTGAGTCCACAGAGGATGACCTGATGCTGGAATGGGCTGTGAGCTTGAGTTTGCAGGGGCTGCCCAGATGATGGCATGGTCCTGGTACCTGGTTCACCTGAGACGGATCTGAAACTGAGTTCCTATGAGCTAGTCTTATGTGCAACCAGCCTACTGGACCCAGGGATGGGCCTGGGTCTTGGGTCTCCAGGGGTAAACATGGTATCTCAGTTCATGAAGGAGAGCCTAGCACTGGGATCCACTGGGATAGACCTGGATTGTGTCTGCTGGTACATAGGCAGCCACAGAGACTGGCCTAGCATTGGGCAGGACCGTATCCTGTGTCCAAAGGTGCCGACATGGTGCCTGAAATCAGGGGCGGTGACCTGATGCTGGGGCAGACCTAAAAATTGGGCAGTGTGGGCTAACCTTGCTTGGGATTGGTCTAAAATCGGGGGCTGGCCTGGAACCCTGGTCCATAGGGGTTGGGCCTGGCACTGAGTAGAGTCTGTTGACAGAAGCTAGCCTAGAGGATGGTTGTATGGGTGCTATATTGATGAAAAAGGCTTCAGTCACTGGCATGGTACTGAGTGGGCCTAATACCTATGGCCTTGTAGATATAGCAACCAAAGCTACTGAAGCCAATCTTGCTCTGGGGTAGACATGAAGCCTGAGTTTGTGGGGCCGCTGGTCCAGAGCACAGCACTGAAGGGGTCAGCCTCGTATAGGGTGACCTGAAAACCTAGTCTGTTGGACAGGCCTAGAACCTGAGCTATAGGATCCCACTTGGTGATAGGGTGGATGTGGCAGCTAAGTCTACAGGTACTTGCTTAGTGCCTGGGGTTGCAATGGCTGACCTGATGCTGGGATTTGTATTCACGGGGGCTAGCCTAGAGTCTGGATCTGTGTGTGTTTCCCTGATGACTAGGGCTGCAGGAGGTGACCTGGTGCTGGACTGTCTGAAACCAGAGTCTAGTTTGAAGCCTGGGGCCTTGGGTTTAGCCTGGTGCTGAGAGGCCTGGGGTGAGCCTGGTTAGCCAGGATTAGAGCCTGGAGTCACTGCAGTCAGTGTGGCAATGAGGAAGGCCCAGAGATGAAGTCTTTGGGGTGACTCTTGAGCCTATTACTGTGGCATCCCACCTGGTGTCTGGGTGGGCCTGAAGGCTTAGCCTTTAGGCACTGCCTGAAGTCTAAAGCCATGTTGGCCTTCCTAGCACTATATTTTACTATGGTGAATCTGGTATTGGGGTTCAAGGCAAAATCTAATGCTCACTTATCTATCCTCCCCCATGTGGAGTGTATCTCTTTTCATGCTGTCCTGCCTGGAGTTGGGAAATGAATAACATATATGTGTAAAATTGTCCATCCTACTCTCTTCAATATGTCTTTTTTTTTTTTTCATTTCTACGCTGCACACAGGTGCTGTAATATTTCACCTAGTTTCTTTAGATATTGCCAAAGTATTTTTGTATGCAGATACTTGTTCAAATTAATGTCTGTGGAGGAATGAGCTTTGGAAGTCCTATTCTGCCATCTTGCTTAAGTCAGTCTCCCTAAATTACCTTTTTTTGGAGTTATTCTCTCAGTGGTTGCTCTTGGGCTTTAAACATACATCTTATTTTTTCAAAGTTTACCTCAAGTTTATATCAAGTTGCCTGAAATGGAGGAACTCCATTTCCTCTCTACTTCTTTTCACTCTCTCTCTTATACATGCTAAATCTATATCTGTTAATATCCCAACGTATTTTAACAATTTGTACTTTTTATTATAGTATGTCTTTTAAAGAACCAGAGAGAAGAAAGAACTACTAGATATTTATATGTTAGTTACTTTCATTTTTTGATTAACCCTTTCTAGTCCTCTTAGTTTACACGTGTGGATTTGTAATACCATTTCAAATGTTCTTATTCCAACACAGTTGCATTTCCTCCTGTCTCTGTGCTATTACTGTCAAATACATTATATTTATAGGCCCACTAATTCAATTACATATGTGGTATGCAATTCTTTTTTAAGAAGTCAGGAGAAGAAAGTAGAAGAAACATGCAATTATATAATCATTTGTAGTTATCTACATAATTACCTATATGATGTCTTTCTTTTTTTAAGTACTTTTGGATTACTGTCTGTTGTCACTCGATTCTGGACTCAAGGACTTCTTTGATATTTTTGTAAGGCAGGTCTGCTAGCAATGGATTCTATCAGTTTTTAGTTTTCTATGAATATCTTCATTCACCTTCATTTTTATTATTTTATTTAGTTTTTAATTATACATTGCAGAATGTGCAGGTTTGTTACATAAGTACACACATGCCATCATGGTTTGCTGCACCCATTAACCTGTCATCTACTTTAGGTATTTCTCCTAATGCTATCCCTCCCCAGGGTTCCCACCCCCAAACAGGCCTTGGTGTGTGATGTTCCCCATCCTGGATCCATGTGTTCTCATTGGTCAGCACCCACTTATGAGTAAGAATATGTGGTGTTTTGTTTTCTGTTCTTGTGTTAGTTTGCCGATAATGATGGTTTCTAGCTTCATTCATGTCCCTGCAAATGACATAAGCTTATCATTTCTTATGGCTGCATTACCTTCACTTTTAAAAGGTAGTTTACCTGGATATAAGATTCTTGGTTGACAGTTTTTACTCTCCATTTTAATATGCCATCCCAGTCCCTTCAGGCTTCTGTTATTTCTGATGAGAATGTAGTTTTTAATCTAATTAATCAAATTACCTTCTATAGGTTAGTTTTTTTTTGTTTGTTTTTTCTTGCTGCTTTCAAGATTTTTCTATTTATTTTGTCATCCAAAATTTTGGCTATAATGTGTCTGCCTTATGGATCTCTTTTTGTTGATCCTACTTGTAGTTCATTAAGCTTCTTGGACACATAGATTAAGATTTTTAATCGAATTTGAAAACTTTCCAGGACTTAGTTATTTGTAATTTTTTTTGTTCCTTTCTTTCTCTTCTTATGATACTTCCACTACATGTATGTGGGTATACTTAATGATATTCCCCGTATCTCTGTTGATTTGTTCATTTTTCTTTATTTTTTTATCTATGTACTCCTGATTTCATAATGTTTAATGATTTATCTTCAAGCTCAATGATTCTTTCTTCTGCTAGCTCAAATCTACTCTTGAACTCCTACATATATTTTTTCTTTTCAGCTATTTTATTAACTCCTAAATTTCTATTTGGTTCTTTTTAATACTTTCTCTTTACTGATATTCACTATTAGATGAAACATTGTCATAGGAACTTCCTTAACTGTTTAAGCATTATTTCCTTTATTTTTTCAAAATACTTATAGTAGCCATTTGAAGTCTTTGTCTACTAAGTGCACTATCTGGACCCTTTCAAATGCCATTTCTACTTCCTGCTTTTCTTTGACCTGCATGGTGTTCACCCTCTCTTGTTATCTCTCATGCCTTGTAAATTTCTGTTCAAAACAATCTTGCATGATGTATTGTAGCAGCTCATGATGCCCACTATGAGGTTCTTGCTGTTGTTTGCTTCGTCGTTTCTTTATTATTTTAGTTAACATGGCTGAATTAATTCTTCAAAGTCTATTTTCCCCATAGTGTATAGCTTCTGATTTCCTGGCTCAGACATTCCTCTATTGTTTATATTTTGAAGCCTCTGTCTGCTAAGTGCACTGTCTGGACGCCTTCAAATGCTATTTCTACTTCCTGCTTTTCTTTTACCTGCGTGGTGTTTATACTCTCCTGGTTTTTTTTTTTTTTTTTCATGGCTTCTAAATTGTTACATAAGCATACACATGCCATGGTCATTTGCCACACCCATCAACCCGTCATCCATGTTAGGGATGATATTGATAGAGTCTTGCTCTGTCACCAGGCTGGAGTACAGTGACATAATCTCGGCTCGTTGCAACCTCCTGGGTTCAAGTAATTCTCCCAGCTCAGCCTTCCATGTAGCTGGGATTACAAGCACGTGCCACCATGCCCAGCTAATTTTTGTATTTTAAATAGAGATGAGGTTTCACCATGTTGGCCAGCATGGTCTTGATCTCTTGACCTTGTGATCTACCCACCTCAGCCTCCCAAAGTGCTGGGATTACAGGCGTGAGCCACTGCACCTGACCTTGTTTTTATATTTTATTCTAACTACCCTGAAGTGATCCCTAGGTCAACATAAGGCACTTATTAATCAAGGTTATGCTTAGGCACTCATGTCATTTAGGTTTTCAAACTTTATCATAGGATATATATGTTTATTTATTCTTGCCCATGTTCAACCTGGGACTAATAGCTTGTAAGTTCCTTCTATGATTACTCTTGAGAGAGTGTAGCCTTGGGCATTAACATGGTCAGTCTTCCAGACCATCATGGGTAACGGAAGTATTATTTTTAAGCCTACTTCCTAGGGGTTACTCCTGAGTTAGAGTACCTTATTATTTCATCAGTGTTTGGACAGAGGTTGTATTTAAGCTTCATGTGGCAGTGAGGCTTCAGCCTTGTGTTGGTTGGTGTGCATGTGGCTTGAAGGTTGTTTTTAAGTCAGCCCTTATTTTCCTTTGATTGTTCCTGTGGGGGC
The DNA here is from genome assembly GCF_001604975.1 of Cebus imitator. NCBI lineage: Eukaryota > Metazoa > Chordata > Mammalia > Primates > Cebidae > Cebus > Cebus imitator. Next base: position 2,935,170 of record NW_016107522.1, on the reverse strand, counting down.
AGATGACTCATAACATGGAGCTGGGGTAAGGTGGTGTGTAAATAATGGAGTGAATTGTGGTTCAAATACCAGATTCTTTCTGTTCATACTAAGATTTAGTCGATTTTTATAAATCAATGTCTTTACATGTGCACTTTGTTTTTTGGAAAATTCCCTAACTTTGAATGACTGGGTTTTTAAAAATTATTTTGAATAAATTATTGTTTTGCTTACTTCATCATTCTGGCAAGAATATTTTAAAAGCTATATTTAAAAATTGTTTATTAATGATTGTTATGTGCCATGGACTATTATTAACTATTCTAATCACTGAAAAACTATTCTGTTATTTTACAAATTAAGAAACCAAGGTCAGAGAATATAAGTAACTTGCTAAAGTTCACACAATCTGAAGGTAAGAGAATATGGCTTCAAATATATATTTGTTTGACTCCAGTGTTTGCATCCTGATTCTTATAACATTTCATAGTGGTATCACTTATTGCAAAAATTGGACTAAATCATTTCTAAAGTTCCTGTCAGCATTAATATATAAAGAATGTATTATCAACATTGCTTCATGCATTCTCTGTTAAACTATCAATATATATATGCAATATACAAACTATAAAATATACAAACTATCAAATGTAGGATAAAAATATACCAAGTATCAAAGAAACCAAACCAGAAAACCATTTTGGACAAATTATTAATAATAAATAATAGAAACTGGCTTGAAAATTTTTCTGGGAGAAAATAACTTGTGAGATTATTGAGTTCAGGTAACTAATAACTATTTTAAAGGATTTGACAATTATACTCGCCTCTAAAAATTTTAAATATGTAATTCCCATCTCTTCAATAATCATGCTAGGTAAAGATATTTTATGAAACTTCATTTTGATTCATAGCTCTCCCTTAAGTAATAGCTATTCTTTAAAAGGGAAAACTTGTTTAGTAATTTACTTAATTTTAAACAAAATAACTTGACTTGCTATATAATATTTGAGAAATATTATTGCTGGAAGGCACCACAGGAATGTTCCTCTGGATTTCATTTAGATTCAGGGAAGACAATCTTGCTTTTCATGTGAGTTTGAAAATTTCATATTGAATTGGTCAAGATGTTTTTCTTAATTGGTTGCATTTTAAAAGATTACATAGAGAATACATATAATAGAATGATAACGTAGTTGTTAAGAACTTGAACTTTGGAGAAAGAAAATCTTAATTTAAATCTCAGCTTTTCCAAGTGTTATTTATATGACTCAAGGCCAGATATTGAACCTCTGTGAGTTTCAGCTCTTATGTCTACAAAATGTGGAGAATAATATTACTTACGCCACTTTTTTGTTACAAGGTCAATGAAATAACATAAATAAAACACTCAGCATAGTGCCTGACATGTATTAAGAACAGATAAATAATAGCAACTCTGTGATGTTTATGACAGTGAGCTCTAGAGTCCATCAGCCTGTGTTAGAGTTCTGATTTAACCATTTACTAGTTCCATGACCTCAGAAGCTTCACATTTATCTGCCTTACTTGTCCCTTTGTAAAATGAAGAAAATCATGTATTGACTTCAGGGTTGTAATGAAGATAAACTGAATGGCTATAAGTCACAAACTTAGTGATACAAACAGGATACAAAGAAATACTGGGTAGAAAGAAGAGGGCAGTTCCTTGGCAAAGACCCCACCTTCTAGCCTGGAAACCCATGGCTCTAAGTGAGAACAGGTATCCCTGTTTCTGCACCCAAAAAGTTGCCTTTTGGCCCACCACACTTCCCCTATCCTGTACCCATATAAACCCCAGATCCAGGTTCCAGAAGGAGAGAAGGAGATGAAGAGCATAGCAGAAGAACAGCAGAACAGCACAGCAGAGAGAAGAGAAGGAAAGTCTGAATGCTGAGAGGAGTTTGGTTGGGGACCATCAGAGTGAAGCCTGGCTGCTAGAGAGCCAAACTCTGGGGGACGATCAACTTTGCCTCCATCCCCCTTCCTGCTCCTCATCCATCCAGCTGAAACCACCTCCATCACTCAGTAAAACCCCTGCATTCTTCATTCAAGTCTATGTGTGACCTGATTATTTCTGGACGTTGGACAAGGACCTGTGTACCAAGAGGACACTGAGGCGATTAACACTTAAGCTGTCTGTGGTTGACAAAAGTGAAAGAGCACTCTGTAGCACACACCCACTTGGGCTTCAAAAGTTGCAGACACCCACCCCTAGACACTACTGTGGGACCAGAGCTCAAAGCGCTTGCCCTGGCTCCTGCACCTGCCCATCTGCATGCTCTCTCTCCCTGCCTGCCCCTGTCTCTGTCTCTCTCTCTCTCTCTCTCTCTCTCTCTGTCTCTCTGCTGTAACCAAACAGAGAGCCACAGCCCTGCTGCACATCCTGTGAGGGGGGCCAGGGAAACTCTCCCATCTCATTAGGAAAGTACTTACCATATAGTAATCTCTAGAAAACATACTGGCTATTGTTATAGTTTTATTGGAGGAAGCCCAATTCTGTCATAATAAAACAATTAGAGATAACTCCAGAAAGTATTCATCAGAAGAAAGCAATCTGATGTGGGGTTTAACCAGAATCTATAAACAAAAAAGAAAACTTTACATCAGTAACATACTTGCTTTTATTTTGGGAGACAGAGTTATAAATTTCCATTCTTCACATGAAATAGTCATTGGCAGGCACCTGTATACTACAGAAGGGAAGAACTTTCTCTGCAATTTTCACAAAGTAATTAAACACACTTGGTTGCTTTCTATGATGGTGACGGGCTTCTTGTCGAGGCCTATGGTGATTTGTTTCCACTGGAGCTCTTTCCACTAATTTTTGACACTAAATTCTAAGCATTTTGGTAATATCTTCAATGCTACTTTAACAATAACAAAAAAGATGTGTCGATGTTTAGAAATACAAATAAATTACATTGTTCTTTGGTTGAATCCATGCTTCCTTGAAGATAGAAAAATGTATGTTTAACATAGCCTGCATTTGATTTGCACTGTGTATCTTCTGAAAAATTAAAAATTGTAATGATAAAAAGAATAATCTATATTTATTTTACTAAGATAATTTCTGCAAAATAGAAATTTCTAACAATTTCTTCTTAAAAAAGAACCCATGTTCCTCACACACCATTATAAGAAAAAAAAAGGACACATCAAAACAACTACCCCTTGTTACAAAACGATTCATTACTAAAACACTGTTTTTGTTACTGAGAGTAGAAGCACATCCAAACATTTTCCATTAGTTCACAAGATTGCTATCCTGAATACATTGTTCTTAATAACCTAAGATTTTCATAAACTCATCAGATTCTGTTTTCTAAGAATAGTATTAAATTTGCTTGAGAGATTCCTTAAGTTTGTTGTTGTTCTTAAACTGAATGCAGAAGAAAATTGAGTAATTTTATGAACTCATTAGAACAACATATGTCTAATTATGTTCTTTTTAAAAAATCCCCCTCCAAACTTTTAGCAGAAGTATAGACTAAATTGGCAAAAATAAAGATGTAAAATACCATAAGATTAACAATAAATCAAAACAAAAATTGATAAAGAACTACATGCAAGTAATTATCTAGCATGTGGTAGTGATAAATTTTATACAAGCCAACTGTTTTGATGTGTAATTATTCTCAAGAAATTATATTATGGTTATAAATGTGAAATGCAGCCTCCTTTGGCCTATTTTTGAATTATGCTCTAAAAATCATGCAAAAATAATGTAATGACTAATTTCTTATCTTCATATTTCAAATCATACCTAACTTTCAAAGTTTTCCATTATCTAGTTTGTTTCTTACTTCATTCCAAGAGCTTTGTTTCTCACTATCTTGAATATGGCTCTCCTGTTGTCATGTTTCTAACCTGAACATTTCCCACATGCATAAACTTAGCATTGTGTTCATATATCTCTTAGCAAAGCCCTCTCCTCTGGAAAATGAAACTTTTGTCCTTTACATTGAGAGCCTTTTACATTGTATCTTATGAAACCATCTCTAGCATTCTATTTCCCCATGCCTTCTTCTGAATTCATTTTAAGAATATTTACTTTGACTTAGAAATGTACATTGAAATCATATATAGAGTAATTAGTTAGGACTTTTCTTTAAGAAACATCAAATTACATGCCTACTCCTATAGGTGGTAGGACCCATAGAAAACTAAACTTGTTCATTTGTAAGTCAAATTGTATGAATAAGCTCCATTTGTTTGATCTGAAAATAGTTTATTGAGTTTATTTGGTCAAATTTTAACCAGCTAACCAAAGAGTTTAATCAGCATTTATTAAAAAAAAAGTAATTATCTCATAATCATATTAATGTTAATTTTTAAAATAAAGAAAGCACTTCAGAGGAGATAAGTGATTTGTCCAAGGCCATCAAATACAGTATGGAAGGTCCTATAATATGCAAAGCACTCACAAAAGTTTTAAATTTGTGAGCAGATGAGCGACAATGAGTAACAGATTCTAAGAATGGGTATGTGAAAAGAGTTTAGTGTCCTGATATAATAAAGCTCACAACCAAATTAATCTGATGCATATATAATGATATGCATAATCGTTATTGTTTTGCAAAGTGATTATTCATAATTGCTAAAAGGTTTCATATAAATGACTATAATTAGTATTGTACTTACACTGTCAAGCTAAGTATTTCTAGGATTAGCTAGAGATAAAAGGGAAAGCAGCTAGAATAAATGGAAAGCTCTTCTAATGCCCTATTGAAGAAACCAAATTTAGGAGGTACATAAAGATCATTTAGCTCAATTCTCTCTTTTTACTGACAGACAAACTGAAGGATAAAGAATGGTGGGACCTATCTGGGTTCCCTGGCTTCAAAGTGCAATATTTTTTCATGTTTCTGGTATTGATTCCTTGGCTCTGGAATCTGTAGAAATAGAATTGTCTGTCTCGTCAAGGGAGTAAATGGCAATTATGAAAGCTGAGAGTAGTATAATTTCATTTTTCATTTGCTTTCTAAGAACAACACCCCAGTCTCATATTCCTCAGATGTAGGAATTATGTGGAGTAAGCCAAGATTCTATTTTCCCCTCAGGGAGTCCTAAGCCAAACTTCGGTGGAAAGAGCAACATCCAACCTAGAATAGAGTAAGGAAAGGAAGAAACTCCTATGAAACTACATTGTCTGTCTGCCATGGTTGCTAACCCTTCTAGCTGGGAGTGGCTCTGAAGAAGACTTTGGGCCCTCAGAGATGCTCAGCACAGCCATCTGCAAATCTTTGGAGCTGCTTTACCACTTGCCAACCTGACCATTTTTTCTATTGTTTAATTTTCCCAATTGGAAGAGCAATGATTTGTAGTTTAAAAAAAAAATTAACAGATTTGGAGTCAGATATATTTGTGTCTAACTCTATATATTCTTGGGGAGCTCAGCATCTTAGAGTCTCAGTTTCTTCATTTGTTATGTGGAGAAAATAAATTTACCACCTATAGCTCTTGTTTGAATTAAATAAGATAATATATATCAAGCTTAGTTATGGGATTTGGCACATATTTCGTGGATGGCAGTCTGCCACGGACCTTTTGAGCTCCAACATGTCTTGCTGAGTATGCCAAAATCACAAGGCTATGCCATTATTTTGACTGAAAATTAAAATAATGCATTGTGATAATGTATTGTGTAGTCTAGGAATTCATTTAGCATTGCTCAGGACAGAGAGGTTAAGGGTTAGACATGGTGGCTCATGCCTGTAATTCCAGAAATTTGGGAGGACCAGGTGGGAGGATCACTTGTAAACAGGAGTTTGAGACCAACCTAGGCAATAGAGTGAGATCCAGTCTCTACAAAAATAAAAAAACATATACATATATAAAAATGTTAGCTGAGTATGGGGACATGGTGGCATGTGCCTGTAGTCCCAGCTAGTCTGGAGGCTGAGATGAGAGGATCGTTTCAGCCCAGGAGTTCAAGGCTGCAGTAAGCTCTGATTGTGTCACTGTACTTCAACCTGGGTAATAAAGCAAGATCCAGTCCCAAAAACAACAACAAAAAAAATGAAGTGGAGGAGGAGGAGGTGGAGGAGAAGGAAGAGACAGAAGAAGAAGGAGAAGAAGAGGAAGAAGAAGAAAGAAGAAGAAAGAAGAAGAAGAAGAAGAAGAAGAAGAAGAAGAAGAAGAAGAAGAAGAAGAAGAAGAAGAANAAGAAGAAGAAAGAGGAGGAGGAGAAGCAGCAGCAGCAGCAGCAGCAGCAGAGGAGGAGGAGGACAAGGAGGAGGAAGAGGAGGAGGAAAAGGAAGAATAAGAAGGAGGCGGAGGAAGGGAAGAATTTGATTCACTACTTAGTTAATCCTACACTGCTTTTAGTAGTGGTTTTTTAAACAAACCAGCATGTCTTTGCCACAGAAACTTGGTATTTCAATTTCCCACCTAGATTTCCATTGAAACAATAGATAAATTTCAAGAGAACCTGCATTTTAATATTTAGTTATCTGACCTATGAACATGGCCCATATTAACATGACCCATATATCACTCTATTATTTTAAGTCTTTTTAACATCTCTTGGCATATTACTTAGTTTTCAATAAACGAATCCCACACATCATTTGTTAGATTTGTCCCTAAATATTCATATATTTGATACTACTATAAATGATAATTATTTTACATTAAATTTCAAATTGCTTATCACTAGTATATAAAACAAGTTGTAGATTCCTTAGCCTTAGGTTCCTTGTCTTCTAGTAAAGATTTCATTGTATGTGTTGTGTGTTGGCTTCACCTGGCCATCACATCAATGTGCACAATTGGGGGATTGGGGAATCCATACACCCATGATGATATTCTTTCTATTGTTTTGCAATGAATAATAATGTCCTTTGCCTCTGACTCAGAAGTCTCATTTCCTTTGTCACTATACATGGAATGTAATAGCTCTTGTCCATACCATCAAACATTCAGAGTAAAAACCACATTATAATTTAAATTCAAGAAAGAATAGTCCAATTAATGCACATTGGCATATTTAGTAAAATGGTCAGACATACTTAATAAAATCCCATAAGTCCTAAGACATGTATTTTTCAATACATCTTTAAAATAACAATAATGAGATTCAGATTTGAACAGCCAGGAAACATGGTATAAGTTGGGGCTCCTGGTGGTATCAGGAGATAGTAAAATGGTGGGAATAACAAATACAGGTAGAATTACCCTATGAATGACTTTTCTTGGTGATTTTGCAAAAGCCAGCTGTGGCCCTTATGCTAGATACCATGAATAAATTCCAATCAAGGGGAATAGCTTTAGAAACCTGAAGGTAGGTGAAGACAGATGTGCTGTGAGCAGAAAACACTTATCCAGGTAACAAATTAAAAGGAAATACACATATAGGCATATAATTTATGCTATATTCTACATGTTTGTAAGTATTGGGCATATATTTTCCACAGAAGAAATTTGGTATAAAAACTGAAATACTCTGCATGAAATATCTCAATAATATTCAAAAGTCCTAGGTTATGTTCAAAAGTATTTCAATAGTCTTTTCTCCATAGACACTAAATTTACTACGGTAGATTCACGAGGCTCAGAGAAGTTTAGAAACATTTTAGTCTCACCCCCAACTCTGCAAAGCTCCTAACCCCCCTCATCTTAAACACAGGGCACCAAAGATTGTTTGGGCTTTATAAAGAAAAAGGTGATGACACTGGAGTGTGACTGTGTAATTAATTTTGCCTCCTGGCTCTCACATTTTCTGCCTCTGTGGCCAAGGTCAGTTATTTGACCTCTAAGGACATCCTTTTTATAATATATAACACAGAGATGATAATACTCTTTGAAAAAGGTAAATGGCAAACAGTAGGTACCCAGTGAATGGGACAAATCATCACTTCCGGGTTACATAGCACTTCAGTGCTAAAGAGAGGGTATGATCTGCAGATTTTTGATTTTCTTTTTTTTTTTTTTTTTGGAGATGGAGTCATGCTCTGTCTCCCAGGCTGGAGTGCAGTGGTGCAACCTTGGCTCACTGCAGCCTCTGCCTTCCGGGCCCAGTGATTCTCCTGCCCCAGCCTCCTGGGATTACAAGCGCATGCCACCATGCCTGGCTAATTTTTGTGTTTTTAGTAGAGATGAAGTTTCAACATGTTGGCGAGGCTGCTCTCGAACCCCTGATCTCTGATGGTCTGCCTGCCTAGGCCTCCCAATGTGTTGGTATTACAGGTGTAAGCCACTGCGCCCGGCCTGATTTTTTTATGGTATAATCAGCCAAAAGCTTTTTCATTTTGTGGCTTAAAGGAAGATTACTCACACAAAATCCCAGATGCATATTTTGGAAGGAGTGTAGGGAAATCCTCACAGGTCTACAGTTACACTCTAGGAGTGAGTGACCCCAGAAGAAACCATTCTGGGGAGCAATGTGTCCTTGATCTTGAGGTGCAGTATTGCCTAACACTTCAGGGCTTCTCCAAAATCTTTCTTTGATTTGAAATAGGATGGTTTCTTTTTCTTATTTTTTAAAAATTTTCTTACAGAAAAGTATTTCATTAATTCAACTCTGACCTCCTCACTGAGAAAAGGGCAATGGTAACATAAGGCTGCAAAATGTGAAGGTCCAATAAAGGAAGCCAATTAGCTACTCTCTTCAGAGTCAGTCCTCAAAGAAAGATTATATCCTTAATCAGAGCAGTTAATATCTTCCATGGCAATTAAGCCTGAGCTGCTTACAACTCTAAGACTAAGCCATAATATATCTGAGGATAGAAGGGCCATGAGGGGAAGCTTTTAATTTCTGGCTCTTTGTATTTAATTAACCCTAAATAAGAATAAGTAAATATGGGGTCAAGAATGGGAAAGGAGAGAGCATTTGGAAAAGCAACTAAGGGATACTGGAGGGAGAATATCTTAACATTTAGAAATGCTTGTTGTTGAATTAGAGAGAGCTGTGTCACTGGCTGTGTCACTGAACTTTGCAAGTAACTCAGCAAAGTTCTCTATGCCCTGGCATATACAGAGCCAAGTGAGGAAAAGAATACTTCATGGAGGTGTCAACTGGGTTAAAAGATAATGCATGTAAAGCACCTAGCATTTAATAAATATCCAGTAAATGGGAAATTAGTATTATTTAACTTTTGCATGAATTTTGATTTTTTCCCACTTTAACTTTTGTTAAATGAGAACACACACACATACACATTTATGTTAATAAAATGCCCTCAATTGAGGCTAGCTATCTACATTTACTTCAGCATATTTCCCAAGTGTTCTAATAGGCTATCAGTAAGAAAGTGGAACAACTATTTACTATGTAATGTGTACTATTTTATTAAGCATTACTATATATGAAATGCTTCTTCCATTTAATTCTCACCTTCTTCCAGGAAGATATTATTCACATTTTACAATAAAGAAGTTGATGTTCATCTGGATAAATATCTTGCCAAAAGTCACTCATCTGGAGTTAGAGATTGAGATTGGAACGCATATGTGTCGGATGCTAAAATTCTAGATTTTTCTGAGGACAGAAATCATTCCACAGTTGATATAGAACACTGTTTCCCAAACTTCCATGAATGGGAGGAATCCAAGAAGATACTTGTTAGAAATATAATTTCTGAAATCTCATTCAAATCCAAGTCTACAGGAAAGGGCTCTAGAGAAGCTCAATATTTAATAATCATGCCAGGTGAATATCATTGCAAAGTTTTGAAAACATCATTGCAGAACACAGCGATTAGCATTCTGAAACCTTTATCTGTTTATTTTTAACACATAGTTGTTTCAGTAGAAACAATTGCTTTCATATAAACAGAGTATATAGCATTAAATTATATTAATAATTAATGGCACGTATTCAATTAATTCTGAGTTTTTAAGATAAATGGTGATATGCCATTGGAAATACCCATAGACTCTCAATAAGAAAATAAACATCATAAAATGTCTAAAGCAAATAATACAGCTAGGTCAAACTGACTTTTATACTTTTTATTAGAATAAACCACATGTTAAATGTCATACTTGTGTTTAAATATGCTGATTTCTTAAATTACATATAAAATAAATTATTAATTAGGACACAGAATGGAATTATGCAAGTAACAAATCCTGTAGAGTCAGAAGAAACAAACTGAGCCCAAGCTTTTCCATTTACTAGCTCTGTGGCCTTGAGTAAATGACTTAACCTCTCTGGGTCTTAGTGGTTCCATCTAAATAATACATGGAATAATATTTTCCTTGCAGGATTAATGTATAAATTAAGAGAAACAAAATGTGACAGTTTATAAATGACCTCTTTTACCAAATTGTAAAAATGAGTAGCTTTTACAATTATGTCCGTACAAGTTGGCTGTTCCTTCTCTGCCAAGGCTACATCCATAAATGCTTTAATTCTCTGCCAAGACTAAGAGAGGAGCATTTTATAGGAAGGAAGAAATGATGCTATTTCATTGGAGATGTCATCATGGCTTCTGGGTGAGTTGTCAAACTACAGTCACTCCTGTTGGATTATCAGCTGCTTGGTAAGAGTTTAAGATCTACAGATCCTTTTCAGAAGAGAATGGAGAAATACATCATCCTAATGCTCTTAACTATTTGCTATGTGTCTGCAATAAAGGTCTATTGCTCACAGCTATGTCTGATCACAGCTGTGTTTGATCACTTCCACTGGTGGAGATAATAGCAACCTCATAGACTTTGACAATCATCTTCTAAGTCAGTTATTTAAACATGGCTTTGAAATGTCTTGGCTATCAGGGGTATAAAAGGCAAATTTAATTTTGATATGTTTGTAATAAGAATGGAGGCAAGAACCATAACTGCAATAATTACAATATTGTGTATAAAAGGTGTATAACTTTTTAAGAATGTAGCTCATTTGGAGATGTGAGATGACCCTGAAATCACTTGATCCATTCTACAACTAGAATATAAAAAAACTACTTGTCAAAACATCTTAGAAATTGCCCAAGGCCTTGAGAGCCCATCCTTTGCATCATCATGCCCTGGATGTGAGACATGGAGTCAAAGGAGATTATTTGGGAGCTTTAAGATTTGATGACTGCCCCGCTGGATTTCAGACTTGCATGGGGCCTGTAATCCGTTTGTTTTGGCCAATTTCTCCCGTTTGGAACTTGAACATTTACCCAAAACCTGTACCCAGATTGTGTCTTATAAGTAATTAACTTGCTTTTGATTTTACAGGCCTGTAGGTAAAAGGGGCTTGCCTTGTCTCAGATGAGATTTTGGACTTGGACTTTTTGGTTAGTGCTAGAATGAGTTAAGACTTTGAGGAACTGTTGGAAAGACATGATTGGTTTTGAAATGTAAAAAGAATGTGATATTTGGGAGAACAATGAAGCAGAATGATATTGTTTGGCTCCGTGTCCCCACCTAAATCTTATCTCAAATTGTAATTCCCATGATCCCCACGTGTCAAGGGAGGGAGCACATGAGAGGTGATTGGATCCTGCGGTAGTTTCCCCCACCCTGTTCTAGTGATAGTGAGTGAGTTCTTATGGTTCTGATGGTTTTATTAAGTGTTGTTTGACAGTTCCCCCTTCATGTGCACTTTACTGACTGTCACCATGTAAGACGTGCCTGCTTCCCCTTCCACCATGACCGTAAATTTCCAGAGGCCTCGCCAGCCATGTGGAACTGTGAGTCAATCAAACCTCTTTTTATTTTCTTCTAATAAATCACATATTCTTAGATCACCTAAATGCCTTAAACTTTAATTTTCTTATTTCAAAGAAAGAAATGTAACTATCCCATAAATGAGATAAGATGTGTGTAAACAATAAAATAATCTTTGGTTTGCTGAACAAGTTTTAGTAATAATAGTGATTATTAGTAGGATATATATCCAATGATGATGATGATGATAATTTTTAAGGTGACTTTTAGCATTAACCAGCTTATTTAAAATCTCTATAAATCCTATCAATAACGAATGTATCCTTGTCAAGGTATTGGGTATCCCCAGCTATCAAAGATGGATGCACTTAAATCATAGTTCCTTCTTTTCTCTAACTGAAATTAAACTTGGCATAGTACTTATGACTCAGATGTCAATTTTTATAATATAGCCTTGATCTTTCTCAGAGTTCCTATTTCTTTAATTCCATTTTTAGAACCTCCCATTGATTCTTCTCAAAGATCCGTCTTTTTGAACTCCTACAATTCCCCAGATATAGAAGGAGACTTTTATATCACAAGGCATACTGGTTTTGGAGCCAGGATGGTGTAATAATTTTGAGCTCACTTATTTGTATTCAAATTGTGGTTATGCAACTTACCCAGGTTTGATAACTTGACCCCCACACCCCCACCAAGACATCTGTTTCCTTACTGTAAAATGCAAAGTGGAAAAACACTAAATATAGGATATAAAGCTAAATATACAGCTTGTATTCTTTAAATATTTGCCAGTTTGACTAATTCTAATTGTTCTCCGTGAAGAACTGCTTTCCAATTAGGCCTTGGGTGCTGCTATCCAGATAGAAAATTCTGGTACATTTTGGTTTGCTGAACAAGGATCCAGATAGGACCTCTAACTTCCCCTGGAGTCCAGGGGTGGGAGGGCTAAGGGAGAAGGTCAGCAACTGAACTCAGCTTCTAACACAGTTCAAGAGGCTACAGCCTCCTCAGAGCTCTAAACTCTCCAGGTATATGGGCTTTCCCAGGTACTCCTATATAATTTGGCATCCAAGCCAAACTTTAGGCATCCAGTGTACATTTGGCCCTGAGCTATGATCATCAATGCTCACAGGCTTACCCTATAAAACAAAATGACCACAACTGGTGGAATACTTCCTCTAGAATATAAGCCAATGGTGGTTTCTGCAACTTCACCTGGATCCCCATGGTTCGACACGGAAGAATAAGAGTGCTTAGAAACATGTATCCCCTGAGCTACAGTGGAAGGAGAGGACTGTTGTATAGTCCAAGTTACCATGCTGAATGTATATTGGTTTCTTCTATTATGATTGCTTATCTTTTCATTACCTGTCCCATAGACTCTTTCTCATGTCATGTAGGTCAGTAATTCCTATACTTTATGGACAGGAGAGCTTTAGAAACTTGAAGACCAAATTCCAAAAGACCTATGAGTAGGTGATGGATACTTTTTTTTTCTTAAGCCACATTTCATTGCCACAGTGAAAGCAGAATCTTTAGTGATGATTTCAAATTAATTTTGTTAGTAACAACTTCAAGTATAACAACTTTGAAACTGAAGTACGTGTTAATTTCTATTAATACAAATGAGCTGTGAAAAAAAGTTCCTCTTCCTGGCAGCTGGTTTGTAAATTTCCCTTATAAAGCCCATTACCAAACCAACACAGTGTGGTTTTTTGGAATTCACCCATACCCACATTGCTTCACAGTTGTCATCATCCCTTTGAGCAATATTGCGGGAAAAGTTTCAAGTGATACATATTCTTCTGTTAATATCCTGGCTGCCTGCATTTGTTCTCTGCTGTACACTCATTATCTGCATGGTTTCAAGAAATTATTTAGGTAGACAAATGGCAAACAAATATTGTCGAAGGCTTCTGTTATCCTATAATTAAATGCTGTATTTATTTTCTATCCCAGAAAATATAATCATTAAGGATAGAGGGTATCATTAGCTTTTAGTTGTTACTTATGTAATAACAATACCTTACTGTACCCATTTACTGACAGCCAGATTCCAGTAAAATATTAAACGTTTATGCAGATTACTAATCCCGTGAAATTAGACTGCCCTCAAATCTAAAACAATATTTTCTTTTCTTTACCTCATGTTTATTGTCTTTACACAGCATTGTGTACCTTCCCTTAGTCAACCTTGAATTTATTTCAAGATACTATGGCTTTAATAATTTTTAGGGTACTGTTTCAGAAGGACTATGTTTTCCTTAGTTCCTGTCAGTGGCCCAGTAATTGTTTTCATGGCTCTCCAGTCAAGTGTGAAGTGCTCTAATAGCACGTCAACAAAATGTCAACTACTAGAGGAGAGACTCTATGAGTGTTACTGTGAAGGATAGTTTATTTGAATCTTTCTGCTCCCCAGATGCTCCTTGGATGTTGTATAAAAGAAGATGGACACTGTAGATGAGACATTTTGAATTCAATAAAAGCTGTACAATGTCACTGTATAGAAAGCAGAGAAGATGAGGAGATAAAGGACAAAGAGCGTTTCTGGGTAGATTGCTGAAGGAAGTATTGTCAAGAAAATATCCAGAGTTTGCAGGATAGCCAGAAAATTAAGTTGATGAAAATAGTCCATAGCCAAGAGGTTCTCCCATCACTGAGTTAAGAGTCATGCTTGATTTCTGATGGACCTGTTTGGTGGATCTCAGTGTAGAGAGCAGCATAGCGTCTAATAATTTGAATTACTCAAAGATAGAGAAGAAAAGTTAGAAGAGGGAAAAACATGGGTCAGATCCGACTTTAAGAACTGCTATCCAGTGCAATAAACACCATCATCTACCACTTTCCCTGATAGATGTAAGACTTTTTTTTAGAGTTTTTCATGTGCTAGGTTATACAAATCCATAAGTCAGACTTCCTACACTCAAGAAATTTACTGTACAGATAATTATAATATAATATTATAAATGTTCTTGACCAGCATATTATTTTTATAGAAATGTTTTTGTTTCTGGAGAAAAGAATTTGACTTATGAAACAGATATTGAACATAAATGAAATCAAATCAGACTATTTCTTTTAGCAAAGCAAACATTTGAATATTAAAAATGAAATAATTTATTTTAAAAATTAATAATTCGTAAGTATAAAACACTTCCTATTGATAGTCAAGTGGAGGCTTCCAAATAGGTACTTTACATTGAATGTGTTTAATAAATTATTGAAAATGTTTGGTCCAACCAAGCCATGCCAGACATCAGCTATCACTGAGGGTTATTCATAGGTACATTCCTTCAGTCAGAGAAAGGGAAGGAAAAGATAAATGTTTTTGAAAAGTAAAAAGCTGAGCTTAGTTCCAAGTTTTACCTAGCTTATAGCTGTCAATCGGCCAGAATTTCTCCATTTTTAAAGAGAAGATAATGTTATCTACTTCACAGTTTGTTTTGCTCTTTGAACACAACCCAAGTCAAAATATTAAACTTTGCTAACCTCTTCAGAAGCTCCTCCAGATATTTCAGTGATATCCCAATCACATCCTCCTTCAAAAATAATCACTGCCAAAATTAAACACAAATCAGACTTGTACAACACTCCCAATCAAATGGACCTAAAAGACATATATAGGAGTTTTTCTCAACAAAAAAATACACTCTTTCCAACTGCACTGAGAATATTCTCCAGAATAGATCACATGCTGTTAAAACAAGTCTTAACAAAATTAAGAAGAATGAACTCATATTAAGTATCTTTTCCTACTAAAATGGAATGAAACTAGAAATAACAGTATAAACATGGAAAACACTTGCAAATATGTGGAAACTAAATAACAAATTTTTGAACAATCACTGGGTTAAAGAAGAAATAAAAAGAGAATTTAGAAAATATCTCAAGACAGACAAACATTAATGTACAACTAATCAACACTTATGCAGCAAAGCAGCACTAAGAGAGAAGTTCATGGCAATAAATGCCTAAATAAAAAGATTTCAAATAAATAACCTAAATTTATACCTAAAGGAACTAAAAGAAAAAAAATTAACTCAAAGTTAGCAAAAGAAAGAAAACAAAGAGTAGGGCAAAAATAAATTAAACAGAGAAGCTATAAGGGAAAAAAGTCAACAAAACTGAGAGTGAAAACAACAAAATTGCCAAACCCTTAACTAGGCTAATTAGAGGAAGAGAGAAAGAGAAAGAGGACACCAACAAATAAAATGAAAATGAAAAAGAAGACGTTACAACAGGTGCCTCTGAAACACAAAAGATCATAAGAATCTTCTCATAAATAATTATATGCCTACAAATTGAATAACCTATAGCAAATCAAAAAATTCCTAGAAAAATATAGCCTTCCAAGGCTGAATCAAGAAGATATAGGAAGCCTGAATAGACCAATAACAAATGAGGAGATTGAATTAGTAATCAAAATCTCCCACCCAAGAAAGCAAGGACTAGATGACTTAATGGCTGAATTTTACCGAACACTGAAAGATTTGATACCATTTATTTAACTCTATAAAAAAAAAAAAGTAGAATACTTCAAAACTCATCATACGAGGTAATCATAATTCTGATATCAAAGCCAGAAAAGAAAACTACAGACCAGTATATTTAATAAAAATAGATGCAAAAATTCTCCCTAAAATACTAGCAAACCTAATTTAACAACACATCAAAAAGACTATATACCAAAACCAACTGGGGTTTATTCCTGGGATGGAAGGTTGCTTTAACATATGCAAACCAGTCAATGTTATATACCACATTATCAGTACAAAAGACTAACACTATGATCATCTTAATAATTGCAGGAAAACATCTGACAAAGTTTAACATCCTTTCATGATAAAAGTGCTTAACAAACAGGAATAAAATAAAATTATTCCAGCACAGTAAAGGCCATATCTAAGCCCACATGTAATATGATAATCAATGGGAATAACCTGAAAGCTTTTCCTCTAATATTTGTTATAAGCCAAAGATGTCCACTATTAACACTTCTATTCAATATAGGACTGGAAATACTAGCAAGAGCAATCAAAGAAGAAAAAGAAATAAAATATATCTAAATTATAAAAGAAGAAGTAAAACTACTGCTGTTTGTGAATGACATGATCCTATATACAGAAACCCCATAGTTTCTACTAAACGACCATTAGAACTAATAAAATTAAGAAAGTCACAGGAAGCAAAATCAACATACAAAAATCAGTAGTATTTCTTTTTTTTTTTTTTACTTATTAATATTATACTTTAAGTTCTGGGGTACATGTGTAGAGTGTGGAGGTTTGTTACATACAGATACACATACCACATTGGTACATGCATTAGCAAGCGAACACAGATGCTGAATTTCTAAATTTTTTTTTATATCCTTTTTTTTTTTTTTTCCTTTTTAGAGAGAGAGAGAGAGAGAAACAGGAGGAGAGAGAAAGAAACAGCTAACTCTCACAATGAGTGAGTGAAAGAAAACATAGAACCCAGGAATGGAAAGACAGCTTCCACACTGAGTGGAAGGGAATAGAGAGAGATGGAGTTTAGGAGGGGAAGACAGGTTTCCACAAAGGGAGTGTTCATGGAAGGGAACATAAACATGGAGTCTTATTTCTTTACACCAATAATGACCTATGCACAACGGAATTTGAAAAAGTTATCGCACTTATAATAGCATCAAAAACTAAATATTTAAAAATAAATTTAACCAAGGAAGTGAAATACCTAAGCACTGAATATTATAAAAACTTTCACAAAAGAAATGAAAAATAAATAAATAAATAAAAAGATATCCCATGTTTACAGATTGGAAAAATTAATATTATTAATATGTTCATACTACCAAAAGTGATCTACAAATTCAATGGAATCCTTATAAAATTTTAATAGCATTTTACACAAAAATCAAAAAAACAATATTATGCATATAGAATCACAAAAAACCCAAAACAAAACAATCTTGAGAAAGATAAAGAAAAAAATGGAGGCATCACACTACATGATATCAGATTATATTACAAGGCTATTAGATAAAAAATGCTACTAGTATTAACATAGACACATAGTCCAAAGAAAAGACTAGAGAGCCAGGAATGAAATCCAAGAATATACAGTCAACAAGGGCATAGAGAATACTGGTATGTTTTAGATGTGATTTGTCCACACCAAAACTCATGTTGGTATTTGATCCCCAACGTATGGTGTGGAAGGTAGGGCCTAGTGGGAGGTGTTTGGGTCAGGCGCAGATCCCTCATGAATAGATTAATGCCCTCCCAAAGGAGTGAGTGAGCTCTTGCTTTGGAGAGACGGAATTAGTTATTGCAGGAATGGATTAGTTCCTGCCAAGAGTGAGTTGTTATAAAGCTAGGATGTCCCTTAGGTTATGCTTCTTTTCATGTGTCTACCTCCCCTTTGACCTTCTGCCATGGTGTGAGGTAGCAGAAAATTCCTCACCAGAAGCTGCCCAAACATCAGCACCATGTTTCTTGAACTTCTCAGCCTACAGAATCATGAGCTGAATAAACCTGCTTTCTTTATAAATTACCCAGTCTTGTATATTACCATATAGCAGCACAAAACAGACTGAGATGAATATACAATGGGAAAAGGATAGTCTCTTCAATAAATCTTGTTGGGAAAACTAGATTTCCATTTATAAAAATAAATAAATAGATAAAATTGGGCCCTTATCATACAAGGCACACAAAAATAAACTCGAAATGTGTTAAAGACCTAAACACAAGACCTGAAGCTGTAAAAAGCCTTAAAAAATAGAGAAAAGCTCCTTGACATGGACCTTGGCAGTGATTTTTCAAATATCACATAAAAAGCTCAGGCAATGAAAGCAAAAATAAACAAGTGGTATGGCATCAATCAAGAAAAGCTTTTGCACAACAAAGAAGGTAATCAACAAAGTGACAAGGCTGTCTGCTATTTGGGAGAAAATATTTGCAAACCATATATCTGTGAAGTAGTTAATATCCATAATTTATAAGGAACTCACATAATAGCAATAAAACGAATAACCCAATTTTTAAAAAGGCAAAGGATCTGAATAGACATTGTCCCAAAAAAAGAACTAAAAATGGCTGTCAAGTATATGGAAAGACGCTTAACATCACTAATCATCAAGGAAATGAAAATCAAAGCCACAATGAGATATCAAAGTCACATTATACCTGATAGAATGGCTATTATCCTAAAGATAAGATGTGAATAACAAACAAAAACCTTGTACACTGTTGGGGGAAAGGTAAATTAGTATAGCTATTATGAAAAACAATATAAAGATTCCTCAAAAATTAAAAATAGAACTACTATATGAACCACAATCTGTCTTCTGAGTATGTATCCCAAAGGAGTGAAATCAGGATCTCACAGATATGTCTGTTTTCCCTGTTAGTTTCGGCACTATTCACAGTACCTAAGATATAAAATAACCTACATGCTTGTCCATGAATGAATGGATCAATATACTGCAGTATACATATAGAATGGGATATTGTCAGCCTCAGAAAAAAAGAGATCCTAAGCAGAGAGAGAGGGAGGCTGAGAGAGAGAGAGAGAGAGAGAGAGAGAGAGAGATACAGCCATTTGGAACAACATGGATGAACCTGGAGGACCTTACATTAAGTGAAATAAGCCAGACACAGAGTTGTGATATACATATAGAAAATGTATAGAAATACGTTCAGAATGTGTTACAAAAAAGCACTGCATGATCTCACTTTGATGTAGTATTTAAAGAAAAGTTGAAAGCATAAAAACAAATAGTAGAATGGTGGCTACCAGGTATGGGGGTGGTGGGGTGGGTAATGGAGAGACGTAGGTCAAAGGGTACAAAGTTGCAGTTATGTAGGATGAGTAAGTCTTCAGAGCTAATATACAGCATGATGACTATAGTTAATAATATTGCATGATATGCTGAAAATTTGCTAAGGTAATACATTTTAAGTGCTCTTACCTTACCAAAAAATGTATAAGGATTCGTTTATACACATATTAATTTACTTGACTGTAATAATTGTTTTGCTATGTATAAGAACATGTATCCTGTAATACACATTAAAAATATACAATTAAAAACCAAAAGAGAAACAAAAATGGTGCCCTAACATTTATAGTAATTACTTCCTTGAATTATTTTCTGCTTTTTATTATCCAAGTATGCATCCTTAAACATAATAGTTTAGTTTTGCCCATTAAAAAAAGTACATGTCTTTTAGGTTTCTTTTCATCTATCGTTTTCTCCTCCATCTCTTTCTTTTTCTTAAACATTTTTGCTAAAGAACAAAAGCCATTTAATTTGCATATTTTTTATAGTCTGGATGGTGTCGTGTTTTTCCATTGGGAGGCATAAAATATTTAGTTTCCTCTCCTTTTGTGATGTTATCAGCCATTGATGCTCATTGCAGATCTGTTTAATAATTGGAGATGCAAAATAGTGATATTTTAATTGTACCATTTTATTTTAGTTTGCTAGTTGTAATAATTATAAAGAGATCTTCATTATAAAGAGTGACTATCACTTATTTGGGTAGCCAGAGTTACAGGAATCTGAGAAAGCAAAAATAAATGCTTAATATTTTCTTGTTATTTGTTAGCTTACAATAATGAATTGGTTTTCTGTCATCCTACAAAGGCAACCAACTGGCTTTTTAACATCATTCTGAACTCATGAATTTAAACATTGTACAGGTTCCAATACATTCGAACTGGTATCTTAATTAAAGATCAAGTTGTTCTATTTTTGAGCAGTAGGAACTTCTTCAATTTGGTTCCTGACTCCTTTTGACATTATCTTTGTAGTCTTTGATATATTTTTTGCTATCTGATGTAGCAGGCTGTTCTAGGGTTATCTTGCTCATTTCCTGACCCAGACTCAAGATGAACTATTTCCCTCAAAAGCTCTGATTTCTCTAAGTGGGAAATTGCATTTCAAGTCTACAAAGCTGAGCTCTGAAGATGTTCACTTCTAGGGATTGCTAATACTTTCAGACCTGTTTAGTAGACACACACACACACACACACACACTCTCTCTCTCTCTCTCTCTCTCTCTCTCCACCTACATGTATACACAAATATATGCTTAATTTTTAAATATGTCATCTCATGAGTTTATATTGATATTTTCAACTTGAATATCGTACTTGATGGCTTTTACTGAACTTCTCAATTACATCTCTATCTTTTTCTACATTGAGAATCTTGGTTCCCATAAGCACACATTATGATAGAATTGGAACATCCCATAACTTCTCACTTGCTTTCCATAATGCTATATATATATATATATATATATATATATATATATATATATAATGGCCTCAGAATAATAATACTATTACATATAACCAATTTTTTCCCACATTAAAAATGCTCTCAAAGACACAGGGATAGAATTAGAGTATTATATAATTTTTCACATATTTTCCCCATATTATACAAACAGTAGCAAAAGTATACTATCACCAAGAATTATAATTCTAAATAGATTTAATTTTTTATATGTGCTATCTCCATTATCCCTCCCATTTTTCATTTAAGAGTATTCTATATCTACATTGTCAAAATATATAGCCATAAGTATATATTCACTCAGTTTAGCCCTTATTTAATATTAATTCTATAGGCAAGTATATATTGGTGTTCAACATCACTCCTTATCGGTATTTCTGTAGGCATTCTGCATACATAAAATGTGTTCTCTAGATTTTTAACAAAGTACTTAATAGGAAAATATCCCCTTAGTTCCTGCATGTTAACAAATATTTTCAATGTCCTTTATATTGTTATTCATTGTTTCTTTAAGTAAAAGACATTGGTGTTAAAAAAAAAAAAAAAAAAGTCTGATGACTAATTAATTTTCCCTGTAGTCACATGCCATATTTTTTTTTACCTGAATGCCCTTCCCTAATTTTTCATTTGCACATTCACAGGTTTATTAAAAAATTTTGATGTGGTCTATCCTGTACCATAATTCTCAGGTTCACAGTATACTCTTTAAATAAGCGTTCTTATTTTTCAGGACTTTTTTTTTTACTTATAATTTTTATTTGTCCTGTTCTTCTGTTTTACTTATTCAGACATTCCTATAATGCATAGAATAGGTCATCTTTTCCAATCTGCCATCTTTTTTGGCATGCTTTCATTTTCTAAAAGGATGTTGTTCTTCTGCTTGTTCTAATTTTTAAATAATAAATTTGTAAAGGCTTTGCTCTTGTTACATTTTTGCTCATTTTTATCTTTTCTCTAAAAGTTTCGGAGGAGGCTTGGCCTAGCTCTCCCTCCTAACTTCACAGAGCTGTCTCATCTATTGTTTTAAGGTTGTTTAAACATATGGTGGCATACTTTCCGAAACTTCCTGGCTCTGTGCCTCTTCTCTACTTTTATTGAAACAGTTTTCCCCTTTGACGTCATTTTTTCAGTCTAGTTCTATATTGATTCACTTCCATCAGTTTTTCTTCAGTGTGGAGTATTGTCGGGCAAGGGAGCTCTTGCAGTTCAATTTTAAGAATTCACTAGGTTTGAAACACTCCAGGCCCTTTAGATCTTCTTACTGTATGCCACCTGTACCAGTTCGTGATCGGAGTAGGTAAAACACATCTTTTTTTGGCAGCTATTGTCAAGTTGGGCAACTGTGTCTTCCACAGAATACCTTTGACTCTATGGGCGTTCTCCTATTAGAGGTCTTCAGTCTCCCCAGTGGCTTTCTCTGCTTCTTGCTGCACAGATGCTGATACCACACAGGTCTTGTGGCTACTGGTATTTTAATTTTATCTGGTTATACTCTGTTGTAAATGTGGTCTGTGGATTTTTGTTTTCACTACCTGGTCACTATGTCATTTTATATGAGGATTTGGAAAGATCCAGTGGTAGGCTTCCACTGTCACTCTGTCTTCCCAAAATTCTACACTGTAGTACTTAGCACACTGTTGGCTTATATTATGTGTTGGGTTAAATCTAATGAAATAACAAAGTGAATGATTAAATAAGAAAATTCTTTATAAACTATAAATCACCATCAGGATATACTGGTATAAGTTATAACATGCAAATACACACAGGTTAATATATATCATGGCATAAGAGGAAATAAGGCAAATGGAGGAGGGATGAAAGTGTTAATTGTTATTTCTTGGTATGAATTTAACTAGGAAAAATTGGTAGATGTTCCAGGAAGTCATCCTTGTTCAGACCAAAAGAAGGACAGAATTTTGTCAATAAGCATCACCTTCCTTTACTATGGGTCTATGTATTCAAAATCATCCTGGCTTAATGGCAAAACTAACAGGCATTGATTTAGGCATAGACAAGGATCGCTTAACTATAAGTGTTATCATTAGCCAAGCGCTCAAGTCCATTTGTTATCAATCTTATCTTATCCCCAAGTCTTATAAATTGTCTAAATACCTATTGGTCTTTCCCTTAAAGGGAAACATTGTTTGAGATTTACTCCCTTTTGATCTGTACTTTAAAGGTTTCCCTTCAAATCTTGTGATCAGCCTATATAGGTCAGTGGAAAGATTACACGTCTGAGCACCGGTTTCATTAAAATATCAACTTCAAAAATTACAATCAATGAGAATACGCATAACATGAACAAACCACTTTTTTGGGGGGTTAGGGGGTGAAAATAACCTCTATTGAAAGAAATGCTGCTAAAAGATCTTTCAACATTGTTCTGTTATCCTCTAAATTTACTATTTCAGTAAGAAATCCGATGTTGATCTGGGTGTGTCTTTCTGTGACTGATTCTCCCCATTTCCTTTCTCCTCTTTCTTTTCTTTCCTATTTGTCGTGTGCGTGTGTGTGTGTGTGTGTGTGTGTGTGTGTGTGTGTGAGAGAGAGAGAGAGAGAGAGAAAGATTGAGAAGGTAGTATAAGATTTGAAATTAACTGGACCTTAGTTAGAGTCCCAGTAAAGCTATTTGTGAACTGTGGGACCAAGAGAAATTAATCTGTCCAATCCTTAGTTTTCTCATCAGTTAAAGGGGAATAATAACAACATCTAATATTAAGAATGTTGTAAAGTTCAATCATGGATTTAAAGTGATTACAGCACATATTTAGGAAAAATTAGCTAGTAAAAAAGATGTTTTATTATCACTATTAGTTTCAATCTTTAGAATCCAGAAATATTCCTAGAATATATCTCAGTATAGATATTTTTTGTAAACATGAATAGCTGGGAAAAATCTCTCATTTTTTAACACATCACAGCATTTATCACATTGTATTGGCATTATCTTTTTATTTATCTATATTCACAAAATAACTGAAGGCTATAGGAAGACAGGGAGTATATCTACCCCATTCACTACTTCATCTGCAATACCTAGCATAGTGTCCTGAAGACACGTTCAACAATAAATATCTGTTGAATGAGTAAGTAAATTAATTTTTCCCCAAATATCTAGATATGAGGAATGAGATGCCTTAGATAAGAAATATGGAATCCCTGTAGCTCATTTGTAACTTAATAAATTGGCAGTGGTTTATACATCTGTGCCTTGCAAGATTGATTATTATAAGTAAGTGACCTTTGAATAATTGATAAAATCCAGTTTCTTATCCTAGAAAATCCAGTCAGGTCCCGGTCTCAGGTAATGTACTAAAAATATATGCCTCTGGAGGCACTGTGCCATTCTTTGGCTTCCTTCTCTCTGTCATCATTTCTATTAGTAGCATCCTCTTTGAAATTCAGCCTTCCCAAAAAGGAAATTCTGCAGCTATCCACTGAAGACCAGTTGCATGTATGTAACAGCAGCATCACTTTTGGCTACTTCTGAGCACACACGAGTAAGCAGTAAAATGAAGCCCCAGCTTAGCAATTCTTCAGTAAATAAATGGAAAACCATGCTCTAGGCAGTTATTGATATTACTAAATGGCCCTTGAAAATTGTCCATTGAAGCTGAAAGCATACCCTATTTCTTCTAGGCCTTACATTTTCTTTAACTCTCTTTTTTCTACTTCAGTACTATATGTTCCTTTGCTTAAGAGTGATAGGCTTTGTAAGCGAGACAGCAGCACTCTGGATCCACCTTTCTGTATGATACTTGAAGAAAAAAAGTTAGCTTGAAAAACTGCAGCCCATAGAGATAAATAAAAATAGTGAAGGAGGAGTTCTGAAGCTCAAATAGTTGAGTAATGCACTTAAGATGGCCACACTATCAATCTACAAGACGACTCAGACCCACTTAATCCAATTTGTCTACAACAGCACATCACTGAAATGCAGCTGGAATTCACACCTTTGATTCTAAACTCCTTCCATAGTATCATGTTGCCTTTAGAGATGAGTGAGAAAATTCCATGAGAAAAAAAAAAAAAAATCAAAAGTGAAATCTTCAGTTAGGTTAGACATAAATGTAAGGCAACAAAAGTGACCTATATACCAAGATGCAGTGTTTGAAGGATAGCTATTTATATATGGTGAGGGGGTACTGTGTGCTCTTTATATGGTAAAAATAATTAGTGGGGTGATGGTGATGATGATGATGATGATTCTGCAACTAATGTGCTGAAATGTCAACATTTACCCCCATTAAATAATGCACACTGAATAATTCCTTCCAAATCCCACTGCTGGAAACCTGCATCTCGAAGCTTTTAGGTTTATCTATTATTCATGCTGCTTGTTTGTACAATACTATTGATTATTCACTGTTTGGCAAATAGTAAGATGATATTTTGTTCT
Organism: Cebus imitator; assembly: GCF_001604975.1. Lineage (NCBI taxonomy): Eukaryota > Metazoa > Chordata > Mammalia > Primates > Cebidae > Cebus > Cebus imitator. Next base: position 2,909,878 of record NW_016107522.1, on the reverse strand, counting down.
CAATGAAAACTCATGGCAAATGCTTGAATCACCAAAATTAGATTGTGGAGAGAAGGGTTGTGGAAAGGGCAATTCAAATGTAGAGAGGGTAAAATATGAAGAATTAAAAAAAAAAAAAAAAACTCCTCTAAATGTGGATGTTTTTCAGTCCTCAGGAGTCCTGTGAAACTCACACTACATCTTGCTGCAAGACTATGAATACTTATTATAAAGGAAATTCAGTTTATCTTGAAAATTATAAAATAATATAATTGAGGAATTGGTATTTTTGTAAATATAAGCAAGGTTAAATTTTTTTGATAGGTTAAAAAAATTTTTACGTGTGTGAGCCAAATGTCATTTTCCGTTTGATACAGACACACACACACACACACACACACACACACACATACACAATTTTAGCCCATCACTTTTTGTACAGCCAAGATTTAAAACAGTTTAAGTAGCTAGAAACTTGAGCTTTTTCTTTTGATTTTAATTTTGATATACATATATATATATCTATGCCTATACACACTTAACACATACATACACACACACACACACACACAAAATATATATACATTGCTTGAATCACCATAATTAGATTGTGGAGAGGAGGATATATACACATATATATGTGTATATGTGTTAAATGTGTACAGGCATAGACATATGTATGTACAGTAATTACACATATATACACACACACATCACATAGGAAAAATGTGATTGGTATATTCTCTTTTTTTATTTTTTTTTTTTTTTTTTTTTTTTTTTTTTTTTTTTTTTTTTTTTTTTTTTGAGATGGAGTTTCGCTCTTGTTACCCAGGCTGGAGTGCAATGGCGCGATCTCGGCTCACCGCAACCTCCGCCTCCTGGGTTCAGGCAATTCTCCTGCCTCAGCCTCCTGAGCAGCTGGGATTACAGGCATGCGCCACCATGCCCAGCTGAATTTTTGTATATTTAATAGAGACGGGGTTTCACCATGTTGACCAGGATGGTCTCTATCTCTTGACCTCGTGATCCACCCGCCTCGGCCTCCCAAAGTGCTGGGATTACAGGCTTGAGCCACCGCGCCCGGCCTTGATGCATGTGATTTAAAAGATAATGCTAGCTCTGAACTAAAAAAAAAAGCAGAGCAATTAAACTCCTCTGGCACTAGAGGTCGCTAAAACCAGACTACAGTTGCAGTGACTGCATTTATGCTAAATCCACAGAGAGGGAGAAGAGCTAATTTACAATCCAATATGCAGTGGTAAAGGATCAAAGTAAATTATGTTCAGGAATATCCATAATATAACACAAAGCATTGCAAAGCTCGTTTTTTTTCAGCGAGAATCAACAAAATTGTGAGTTTTCAAATCAAATTAATAGTAAGGGAAATTAATGTTTCCCCTGTTTTTAGCAGTTGTATATATTTAATCAAAATGAAGACACCGGACTTTAAAGTTGGCTGTTTGTATGTTTTGCATTTCAAAGACCACATAAGAATAAAGTGTCAAATAAGTAAATTGTTTGTCGAAGCTTTGCGTTTTTAGTATGCCTGGCAATAAGCATGTTAACTGAGTACACCGGAACAAAGGGAGGGGAGTGACCAATAACATGTGTGCAGATATTGCTAGTGATGCTACTAGGTGGCTATAGGTAGCCAAACAGAGTGAAGAGTTGTGCCTTAAAAGGGTAGCTTTGCTTGGCACTCACTGATTGCTGAGCCGGACTCTGGATTCTCTGTTTCTTCGGGCAGCAACATACTGGTGCTTTGGTTGTGAAAAGCCACCAATTTTCTAAAACTACTCCCTACATAATATAATTGTACTCCAACTTGATTTTGGAGAAGCCCATCATTGTTTTACTCCCTTCAAATAGGGATTCTTTTCATTTGTGAATCTCATTCTTAACTGAGCCAGGTTTCTGAGCCCCAAAGATAGTGGAAACTATCTGTGCTTAGGTTCTGAAACGTTAGAATGCATGGCCTGCCTGATAATTTTCTAAAAGGCCCAATGGCTTCTTTAAATACTAGCATGGTATGGAAGTCACATAGGTCCTTGGTCAGCTATGTTCTAGATGTCATAGGAAAGAATACAGATGTTTTTGGGCCTCAAACTTCCTGAACATTAAGTAAGATCACTGGACTATGCAGCCTTACATATTATAAGTCTAATGTTCAGTGAACTTATATGAGTCCTGCCTGAGAAGAATTGCCTGATTGACATCTGCTAAGAACTATTAAAGATATAATTTTAAGAAATGTGCATGACTGATAACGACCGATACTTCTCAGTTTATTCTCCATGCAAAACTATTAGCCATTCTGAAATATTATGATATTTTCTAAATTTGTTTGGGGAAAATATTATTTGTTCCTTCATTCTTTGTTTGGAAAACCTGGTTGGTTAAGCCTTGAGACCTCAGTAGTGGTATCTTTAATGACAAAAATGAAAAAGATTGTAAAATCATGTATCTTCTAATTTGCTTCAAAATCCAGAAGAATATTTGAAGTGCTTGAGGGAAGAAATCAGCAATTACCATGTCACCAACCCTGACTCATGGCATGCACTCAGAGAGTGTGTGTCTGATGGGTTCATCAACGGAAGAGTAGGTTTGTTTATTAACAACCTAACATGACCATGGTTTTGAGGATTCTGAAAGTGAGTTTATGGAATACTTTTGTTATAAATCAAAATCTGACTCTTGAATGAGCCCCCTGGCTTTTGTAGGGAAACAGTGAGCTTTGGTGATCTTTAGGATAGAAGAATGGGTGAGTGACCACTTAAGTGGTGAAAGATCAGGAAAAAGTAGCCAAAAAGAGGCTATCACAATTTTTTTCTCTCTTTTTCTTTCTGCCTTCTTATACTTTTTTGCTAGCCCAAAAATCAAATGAACAAAAGCTTTATTTTATAGAGTTTTAATTAAAATAGCTGAATTTTGATTTAGTAATCGAATTTTAATAATCTAATTTCTATATTTTAATTTTAAGAATAGAATTTTAATAATCTAAATTATAACTCTAGAAATGACCATTTAATTGTCCTGCCTATTCTTTAGAATTAGGCAAAAACCAAATGATGAAAACTGAAAATGCAGAAAGTTTACTCAAATTCAATATTCAAATGTTACTAATTTAACCAGTAGCTATAATCCTTCCATAGAGTATCTTTTCAAAAGAAAAAATACTATGAGCAGGTAAGCATGCTGGAACTGTTTCCTTTTATGCATTCTCCCTCTCTATTCCACAAAAATTGTTCAGAACCCAATGCATACAAAATACCATGCTAGACTCAGAAAATGCAATGATTAACTAAATAGACTCAGTTTTTCCTTGTCAAAGGTTACCGTAAGTAAAGAACACCGTTGGTCAAGTGAGTAAGCAGTAACAATGAGTGAGATTTGCGTCAGAACAGAGGAAGTGTAGAGTATACAGAACTCCAGTTACAGGGCTGCCTCTTTCTTTTCAGTCAACTTGTCATATAGAAGTTACTCCATAATATTCTTTGCATTTGTGTACCTGTCCAAATGTCATGTCAAATTGTAGGATGGGGCCTGCTGGGAGGTAATTAGATTATGGGGTGGATTTCCCCCTTGCTGTCCTCATGATAGTGAGTTCTCATTAGATCTGGTTGCTTAAAAGTGTGTGTCACTTCCCCCTTTGCTTCCTCTCTCACCTACTCCACCTTGGTAAGACAGGCTTGCTTCCCCTTCCCCTTCTGCCCCGACTGTAAATTTCCTAAGGCCTCCCGACCATGCTTCTGTAGAGTCTGCAGAACTGTGAGTCAATTAAATCTCTTTTCTTCATAAATGATCCAGACTCAGGTAGTTCTTCTAGCAAAATGAAAATGGACTAATACACTCAATAAACATTTGATTACTTATATATATGTTGAAAACTGAGACTGAATAAAAGCAATCATTATTGGAGAAAGGAAGGCACAGATACATATTTTTTTAATGCTGAAAGCTTCATGCACAACCAAGAATCACGTACCTCTAAAGCTGAAGGAAAAGTAGGTAGGGTCCTATTTTAAGATACTCAACCACCAGTTTACATGTTAGAAACTAAAATTCCCATTCTGTTTTGTAAGCTTTTGAAAGCTGGAGAAATAGCTCAAGTGATGATAAAAGAGATATGAGGTGATACAAGATCAGATACTGGGAAAAACAGTAGCTCAAACTGTGTGGCAGTGAGCTCCTTTTACAAATTCTCCAGAAAGATATATTTTGATTTCACGATTTTAATACGAGAGCATTACAGTCAAAGGATACTCTAAGAGAAGAGATGTGCAGGAATGTGCATCATATAATCTCAATCTTTTGGCCTAGGACAGAGAATAAGATCAGAAAAATCTCATGAGGTAGGGTAGGGGGCATTATAAATGTTTGAGCCATCAGTGGCTGAGTTGCTCATGTTAAGTCCTGGCCATACTGTGCTTGCTCTGACAAGCTGCCAAAACAAGGGACTTCCACCTATATGATAGTGTGTAAATTTAAGGTATTAAATCCATTTTTATTTTGTCTTAAAATCCTTATTTATCTTTTTCTGACAGCACATCCCACAGTGCCTTCTGCCTTCTTGCTACATTAGAGACCAATCATGAATGTCAAGTTTTGATGGGCACCATGAGGACCCATCTCCATAGTGCATAGTCCATGTGGATCTTTCTTATATGATTGATTGTGGCATAGAGGTATTCTCTATATAAAGATTAATTGCTCCAGCAATTATCCATTACTGAATAGTTGACTATAACTCTACACTTTTGACTCCTACTTAAGCAAGCAGTTCCTTCATTGGGCTACTTTATTTTCTCCTTCTCTTTTAAACTGGTAGTATATTTCTATGTGATTTTTAATATTTTACTTTAGATAAAATATTTCCTCTTGCCACTCTAAGATTTGGGTAAGACCTTTACGAGTCATAAAGAACAGGATGGATTAAAAAATTTACATGAATTTTTTCTAATCAATAACTCAGGAAACGTATCCTTCTGGTAAAGTTATAAATCAAAGTGGTCAAGTAAACAAGGGAGGTATGGTGAGATTTGTTACCAACTTTTTCCTTTAACGAAGACACCACCTAACAACTATGAATGAGTCAACACTACAAAGCTATTTTTGAAATTTAATTCTCTCAAAAGTACCATTAAGTTGGACTAAATCCTGACGACATGCTAGAAGTTAAGAGAAACTGCAAACAAATTATTTTCAGTTCATTTACAAAGGCCAGAGGATGAGCACAGGGACAATCTTACTTTTGAAAAGTGAAAAGCAAGCTTTTACTTAAGATTATTCCTGATGAAATACCCTAGGGCCAAGGTTAGAATTTTTCAACTTGCTCTGCAAAAACAAAACATAACGTCTCCATGTTCTCTTGATAAGTAACTCTCTGGTGGCTAAAATAGGAATTTTTCATTTAAAATTTTCATATGAAGTGGCTTTGAGCTAGAAGAGATATCTATTGAAAACATAAAAAATGTTGCATTTAAAAACAGCAAATACATTCAAACATTAGATTCTGAAAATATTAAATATTTGCATCTGGATAATCTATATCTGTAAATGGAAGATAAAGAAATTGATTTTAATTAAGATCACACAGAAGAATAGACAAGGTGGAAACAATAAAACCCATATCTATTCTCAGAGCACTAAAGCTTCACTGTACTATCTTTATAATATGCTTGTGCTTTAAAATTTACGAATGGCTGCCAGTGGCATCTGTTGTATAATGTTATTTAGTTCACAAAGATAAATAAATGCATGCAAAAGAATTTCTAGCTACCATTCAATAGTTTTTGAAACAATCTGTTTCTTTAATATGTAGTCACCACATGACAAATACAAAGGATATTATTATTGACTACTATACATTTCCATGATAGGTTAGCACTTTTATTTTGGGAAACTTTTAACATAATTTAGGTATTTGGGGACTGTTTCCTCTCAAAATCCCTCATCCACCTGCTCTGGTATGGCAGGTCAACAATCAGTCTTGGCTCATTGCTTTGTTATCTTGACACAGTTCAGATTGCAAAACATCTGGAGCTATTGATGAATTCATATATTGCTAAACTATGTATTTTCCCCTGAGGAGTATTTTTCTTTATGTTTTCAAATATGAATCACTTCTGAAAGGAATAGCTCACTGATTATTTAACTTCAAGATAGTGAATGAGTTCATAAACCAGAGACCCTTAATTGTGCTGCCACATTCATGGTTAAAGGAAAAGAATGTACAATATCACCTGTCAAAGTCAATTGTATGAATCTTAGAATACATTTCAGAATGAGTGAATGTAGGCCACAGTATTTCCTGATTGCTTTTTCTTAAATTTCACAGGAAGATTTTTCTAATGTACATGTTATTTTCACCAAAATATGCTTTGAACATTTACATTTAACTAGAACCTGATGCCACATACAGGAACCTGATACTGACTCACAGATGGTATGTTATAGAACCAATGCTGTATTATTTCACTTCTTTCTCTATCTCTCTCCCTCTCTCCCTCCCTCCTTTCCTCTTACCATCCCTCTGATGCACTTGCATACATGGAAAATTAAAGACAAAAAACTATGTCTACTACCTTTTTTCTTCTAAACCACTAAAATTAAAATCTTAGAAATCAGTTAATGTCAAAACTTCTAACTCATTGTTTTGCTTCATATGCATATCTTAAGTCAAATGGAACTTGATGGTAAATGCCCTTAAAATGATTTATAGATTTTAATAAAAAATAGACTTGGATATTTGAATAAAAGTGTTCAATATAAATTAAAAGTATGATGTATTATTTAAAAAGCTAATGTTGCCACTGGAATCAAGAAACTTGGTAGCTTCCCTGTACTCTCTGTCTTGCTTAAATCTAGAATAGCACATAATGTCAGTTTAAAGTATGACAGTTTATTATTTGAGCCTATTCATTGGCATTTAACATAGGTCTTTTGTGAGTAAAAATGTTTTTTGTTGTACCAAGGGACAGCTTAGCAGCCAGAAAATAAGGTTTACAGGAATCTATATTTTGAGTCTATATTAGAAATAAATATTTAGCAGTTAGAACAGCTTAGCTCTATGTGGCTACTCCTCACCACCACAACTGGTTGAACGAAAACAAAATGACTTCTTGTCAGGAATGCGCAAGAGGGAGACAAGAGAATTTCCTAAGTCTTCTGTCTAGTTCTTTCTTCTCCAGATCCATCACAGGCCTACTTGCTTTCTTACTCCTGCTTGTATTACAAGTTACAGGTGATCAGCTTCAGATTTCTTTTTATCATCGTGTATTAATTTTACAGGAATTAGATAAACTGTATAATTTCTTCCTAGTTTTACTGTTCCTGGGTCCTGTGTTATGGGACATTTCACCAATAACAATGCACGTGAACACAGTTAAGAGCACCTTAACATAGTGGCTGGAATTTTCATATACAATCTTAGTAGTTTTATATACATATATTTGTGTGTGTGTGTATGTGTATACATACATATATATATTATAAAATATAAAACTATAATGCAAAATATAAAGAACATATAAAACTATATATGTGTACACACACACACACACACACACATATATTTATATATGTGTATTATATTGCTACTAAATATATATGAGGCCAGATTGGGTGGTGAATCAGTTGACATTTCTTTGAAATTTTGGAGAGAGTAGTAAATTACAGTAATGAAAATATTTTCTAAAATCTAAACTATAAGGCAATTTAAAAAGATTTTAAAATGTATGTTTATATACAGAGTCATAATGTCTAAATCTAGAAGTAACTTTAGAAGCTTCGTATTTCAGCCCTATCAATTTTATACGTGAGGCTCTTGAGGCTCAGAGAGGAGTTTGGCTTTACATTATGTAACATAGGCAGAGTTAGAAACAAAGCTGAGACTAGAACCGATTTGTTTCTCTTGATTCCAAGCCCATGTGATCTGAGTTGGAAAGGCATGAACTGACAGTGCTCAAATAGAGTCAGCGTAGCCAGATGTTGGGCTCTTATAGGACTTTAGAAGAAATTCCTAAATAAGGTGGGGAGTTAGACCATATAGTATCGAAGATATGCATTCAAATTACAATATTTTATGCATCAACATTTGAAATTAAATTGTGGTGAAGAGGAAGAAAGAGAGGCAGAAGCTACATAAAGATAGCATGCTGAAAACTGTAAAGCTCTTTATTCAAACAATAGCAAAACAAAATGATTAATTTTCCAACTCTACAATTGGCAATATTTCCTGCTTTAGAAAAGGAAGCCATCAACCCATCTCAAACTCCATTTTCTCTCATAATTATGCATGTTATTAAACAAGTGGTAATATAAGAGGCATGGAGTGAACATCATTTCATTGGCAACATATAGTTACAGGAATACATGTTGCCAAAAATCATTTCTATTCAGCTGAAGAAGCAAAGACGAAAGAGGTCTGCAAACAAAGGTAGTTAGCACCTGGCAGGCATTCAGAGAAATTATCAATAAAAGAAGAAGGAAAAAAACCCACTTAATTCCATGTTATACAAAAACAAGTTTAGAAGGATGTATGTTATAAATGAAAACCTCAATACCATTACTTATTGGCAACATTAGGAACATTTTCAATTGTGTTTAAACTCAATTTATTGCCATACAATAAATTAAAATGTGATTGCCATACATTTTTAAACCAAGATTGAATTACCTCAGAGGGAATTTGATATTTTCACAGTAACTTGTAGTCATATTTTAGTTTTTTGAATGTTGGAATAAGGAATAATTGATGATTCCTTACTTGATTCCTCAAGTTCCCTGCTTTGGAACCACTACACACACCATTACTTTGTTTAAAAAAAAAAATAGCTTACAAGCTAAATCTTACAAGCTCTATCCAGTAGTATGGCATTAATGACAAAATATTTTAGCTCTGAGTTCTGAAATAACTCTTCAATGTAGTCCTTAGTTCAATTGTAAAAAGAAACGAGAAAGCAGAAATTTTCATTAGAAACTCAATATAAGACTGAATGTGGAATCCAAAAAGAAAGGGACTTTTATGCTCAGAAACCAAAATGTCAGTGACTTCCTTCCTTCCTTCATTCACTGTGAATTACTTTATCATCTGCTATGCACCAGACAGTGAGTTACATGCCGAGGATAAAAGAGGTGATGGCAGTGGATGGTATAGTCCCAGAGGAATAGCTTGCATGATAAAAGGGAAATGGTAACAAGAGTATGAGAGGGGTTGTGCATCAGTATGTGCCGCATTAACTATGTGTTGTAACAGTAGATCTCACACTATATCACGATTTGTACTCAGAAATTTGACAAAGAATAATAGGTAGAGAAGTAGTCATTTCTGGTAAACAAAAGTAAAAGTGTGATGCAAAACTCTTCTCTTTTTTCTTTCCAACAATAAAGAATTTGTTACTTCCTTGAAAGTCATCCTAGCATAATGGGAATTAGAGTAATGAATAACAATAGTCCATTCTTCTGCCTACAACTTTAGAAAGTACAGTCATGCATCACTTAATGAAGGAAACATTCTGAGAAGTGGGTTGTTAAGCAATTTCATCATTGTGCAAGCTGCAGAGCATACTTACACAAACCTAAGATGGTTTAGCCCCACTATACACCTAGGCTATATGGTATGGCTTATTGCTGCTAGGTTACAAACCTATATAAGGTGTTACTGTACTGAATACTATACACAGTTGTAACACAATGGTAAGTATTTTGTATCTATACATATCTAAATGCAGAAAAGGTACAGTAAAAATATTATATAATCTTATGGAGAAAGTGGCATATATTCAGTCTGTTATTGAACAGAAACATGCACTGCATTATATGTTATGAGGATAATTCAACTTCTGGTGTTCAAAATAAGCTAAGATTTGTTGAGGGAAGCTGTCAGTACCTAGAGAAATGAATATACAGTTGTCCCTTGGTATTCACAGGGAATCGGTCCTAGAACCCTCTCCCTCATAATGAAATCCCTTATATGAAACAGCATACTATTTATATATAACCTGTGCAAATCCTCCCATATACTTTAAATCATCTTTAGATTGCTTAAAATGCCTAATACAGTATAAATGCTATGGAAATAGTTGTTATACAATATTTTTAATTTTTATTATTTTTATTTGTATTTTTAATATTTAATATTTTTTATTTTTAAAATATTTTCAACTTGTGATGGCTTGATTCTGTAGACATGGAACCCATGGATATGGAGGACCAACTGTGTGTTCTTTGCTTTTAAGCAGACAATTGTTAAAAATAAGGTTATAGACAAGTTACTATGGGAACACAAATCCCAGTGCAAACAGCCTGTCTAGAGGGGAGAGGTTAGCAAAATCTACACAGAAGAAATAACATTTGAATTGGGTGTTGAAAGATAAGTGGAATTTTGCAAGACAAAAGAGAAAGAAAAGGGCATTCCAAACAGAGGGAACAAGATGTACCAAATCAATGTGTTTGTCAGTCCAGACTGCTGTAACAGAGTGCCACAGACTGGGTTACTTAAATAATAGGAATTTATTTCTCAGAGCTCTGGAAGCTGCTCAGTTCAAGATCAAGACAGTAACAGATCCAGTGTTTGGTGACAGCACTCTTGCTGAGAGTTATTACAAAAAGAAAGAAAAAAATTTGGGAGAAAATAAAAGTCTTACTTTAGGATAGTATAAATTACATAGAAAAGGCACATATCCTATGGCATCAGAGAACCAGAAGAAAGTAGATTTGTCAAACCACCATGGCACATGTATAACTATGAAACAAACCTGCATGTTCTGCACTTGTACCCCATAACTTAAAGAATAATTTAAAAAATAAGTAATAAGATACACTGTATAAAACACATTACATTATGAAGAGCTTTGAGAAGCAATGTAAAGATTTTAGATATGAACTCAATGACATCAAGGCATTATTGACCATCCCTAGGTATATACCTCTCCTGCAGCATGATAAGGCCATGTTGGACAGGAGAATGCATAGCTGGATCCTTCTTATCACTGAGACCTCATATCAACTCTCATTTCAGAGTGGCCACACATGATCTCTCCATCTAAAGTAGCTTCCCTCTCTCTATAATATCACACTATGCAGAAATCGCTTTGCTTATTGATTTGTTGATTTGAAATTGTTTTATCTTCTCACTAGACTGTAAGCTGGTGAGAACAAAAACATTGTCACTGAGATTACTGCAATATTTGCAGCCCTAGGAACATTGATGCATAGCAGACTCTCATTTGCTCTTTTACTGCCCGCCCCCAGGGCCCTTCTCTCTTTCTCTTATCATCTTGGCAATGGTTATGGTAACAAAGGAACAAAAAGGACTTACATTCATGTTACCTCTAAAGACCTAGGGTTTGTCAAAAATAATTTTTTCATGCCAAAATGTACACTAAATTCATATAATTCAATGAGTGTCTAAATTCTCCAAATTATGACCTTCTGTAACAAATCTGTTTATCTGCACTGAAGCAGCCCACCTCTATATCTTACAAGAGTTCACAAATGTCAGCTGTCTGGTTACTCATGGGTCATTCTTCTGTAATGCACCTTCCTCTGGATAATCACACTTCTCAGGGCGTCCTATGCAAATACACAATAGGTAATACTCAATGGCAATACATTTTTCTTTTTCTATTTGGCATTGATTGGTGGAGTTATCATATTATATTTCCTATCAGAGAAGTTACTGTTAACTTAATATCTTCCTATCTAATGCTACTTACAAAAAAAAAAAAAAAAAAAAAAAAAAACCCTCTTCTAAAGGACAGGATAACTGCATTTTAGTGCACTTTGATATGATGCATTCTGGAGGCATATGGGAAGTGAGAACAAAGGGAAAGGTAATTCACCAGATGTAAGTTCAAAGAGTAAGGAATCATTCTGTATCTGTATTATTTATTGTTATATATTCCTGGCATCCTGCAGCTTTCCTAGCATATAAATATGAGTTGGGTAAATTTTCCATAGAATAGCTACTACATTTTCATGTAAATATAAAGAAACTGAAAATAAAAAAAAAAAGAAAATCATCATTTCCCTAGGGTGTAGGTAATCTAATATACTTTTCACTATACCAACAGAGAGCCTGAGGTGGAGATAGTGAAGAAAAATAGATGATTCTTCCTCCCTTTCTTACAGCCTTTTCTAAGCCTACAAACCCCAAATGTGAATTACTCACTGTTTGTCCTCACTCACATTATCAGGATCCTGAGTCAAATCGTAAAGTTTGAGCTAGAATCTGTGAAGGATCACAACTAAATGGGTAAGAAGAACTGAAATAACAGAGGGAAGTATGGGCATACTTCTATATGTAATAGAAAAAGAAAATAAGGCTAATAAAGAAGTATTTTGACAGGGAAGCTGGAACAACTTCTCAAAAAATGAACATTCCATTCCAGAGTTCAATAACTCAGGGCATATCTTATTTTCCCTCCTCATTTTGCAACAGGCCTGCCTAGGATTAACGTGTGCATGACTCTTATCAAAATAAGTAAGCAAAAATATCTTGAAGAAAAGCTAGTTCTAAGAGTAACATTTTTGTGTCTGTTACTAAAATTTACTCTTGATTAACTGCCAGGTAGTGACGTTGCTTTGAACAGTTCTAATAGCAAAGCACTGGACCTAGGTAGATAGAGAAATTGACACTCCTTTGTGCAAGAACGAATAATGACTAGGGGAGGGGAATGAATCCATCCAGCACCATTTGTTTTCAGAAAATTTCTGAGCTCAATAATAACACAATACATAAGGAGAAAAGATCTTGTACCCTACTAAAACTTAACATGCGCTTGGAAAACTGATATGATGTTACACTGGACAAGAGACTGGTATTTGTTTATAACTGTATCTATGCCAATCAAATATTTATACAAGATTATAGATGGCTTTTAAAAGGCTGGGTATAGAATAAATTCTGTGGCATCTTGTAGGATAAGTCATTTACATATTTGCTAAATAAAGAGAGAATAACTCAGAGAAAAACCTATTTCCTCAGGCAGGAAAATTTTGCTTGACTTCGCTGTCACAAATATTTATGTCAAAAAATCCAGAACAATAAATAACTCTGCAATGTCTGCTTTCCAACTATGAAAAGGGAAAAAAGTGTCCTTTACTCCTTGGTAATCTGTTTCATATTTAGAATATTTTCTTTAGTATGATTATTCCTAATACCACTGGAAGGTTTTAGTAAGATAGCTACACATTTTAAGTAATGCTGATAAATTTAAAATGTCTCTTATTTACTATGTAGTTCTTTCTGTAAATACATTAATCATTGCTAATATAAACAGAACTCAATAAAAGTAACACTTCTAAATTGCCATGTATTTTTTTACTTTAAATTGCATGGTGGAAGCACATTCATTCTTGATTCTTTAACATATTTTCTCTTTGCTTCAACAGCAAAGTCATGTTCTCCTTGGCCTGACAAATGTTTTAGACAATATCTAAATTCACTAACCATCGGTACTGCCTCACAGATAAATTACATGAACTAAAACATTTTTTGCACTTCTAGACCTGATGAACTACATCTGAAGTCATCTGAGCAATTTAGCAGGACTGAGAAACAGAAGGAAATTAAGACAAAGTAAAAAGATATTAAGCTATAAAAGACATTTCCTCAAGATTGAATTTTTCCATAATGCAATTACCATTCAAGTAAAATAATTTTATTAAAAAACCAGTAATTAAAGCTCCTTGTTTTTAAAATTTTAAAACTAAAGTCTATGACTAGTCTATAGTGAATAGTGTCAGTGGAGTTTCAGTTTATTTCTGATAAACTTTTCCATATTTTTAAAGTAAATGATGCTTATTGGCAATAAGATTGTTCTGATATTGATAAAGACCTGGTGAACAATTTGTTAGAAATACACAGATCAATAGGTTATTTGTGTTTTCTGCGTTATCACCTTGCAGAAGTAGAAAAGGTAGGCATTGAGCATTTGGTAGTTGAAGGTAAACCACATATTATTAGTACATTTTCATACTGCTATAGAGAATTGCCCAAGACTGGGTAATTTATACAGCAAAGATGTTTAATTGACTTAGTTCTGCATGGCTACAGAGACCTCAGGAAACTGACAATCATGGTGGCATATGAACGGGAAGCGAGACACATTCTTCACAAGGCTGCAGAAAGGAGAAGGGCTGGGTGAAGGTGAAACAGCTTCTTATAAAATCATCAGATCTGGTAAGAACTCTCTCACTGTCATGAGAACAGCATGGGGGAAACTGCCCCCATGACACGATTACCTCCATCTAGTCTCTCCCTTGACATGGGATTATGGGTAGTATGGGGATTACCATTTAATGAGATTTGGATAAGGACACAAAGCCGAACCATCTCAACAAGTATAAAATATTGTCTGGTTATAGCATGCACTGCTTAAAAAAAAAAGAAAAAACAATTTTAAGGGTGAAATAAAGTATTTTTTCTAATTTAATCCTCTAATATAAAATAACATAAACCTATTCTTTCTTCCAGATAATAAAATAAAAACATAACCCTCATAGCATATGTCTAGACCTAGACAAATGTATTTCTGATTTTAGACTATAGGTGAACTTAGAATACATATGTTGCTTTTAAATATCACCAGCTAGAACATTTTAAATGTTTTACTTGGTGTTTATAACATTGGGCATGAGAAGAAAGGAAATAAGGTCCTATGAGTCCTTCAATGAAAGTATCTAATTAAAAGAATCCCGCTATTTTGAGATAAGGGAGGAGGAATAGTTCATAATTTTTTGTTGTTTGATAAATAAATAAATAAAAGCTATTATCTCAACAGTATCTTATTGTCATAAACCACTGACATATATTGAATTCCTATCTGCCCAGTGACAGTTATCAAATGAACAATGTTTTATAAATCAAGCCAAATATCTAGGTAACTGAAGGTATCTTATCTGAAATATAATAAACAATGTAACTTCTTAATTAAGAGATGTCACTGTTTGCCCAACTTGGACTCCCTATTTTCACTGCTTGCCTCATCTCCATGTCTAGGAAGGACAGTCCAAAGCCCCCTAATGTTTTACTATCCTAGTCCATGGCTGACTGGAAAGGGATGGACACCTGTTGCTAGTCAGGTTGAGTTGACATGTCATGAATAGTGAGGTCTAGAATTTATAACATGGTTAATTTAGGAAAAGTAAGGTAAAGTTATTGAGAAAAGTAAAAGACAGAAGGAGAAATGGAACAACCAGAGAGAGCACAAATGAGAAAACCTGAATTTCCTTAGAATCAAGAGAGGTGAGAAAGTATCCATGTTCCTTGAAATATTCCAAGTTCCTAACTCTTGACCCAATGGACCATGGGCATATGTAATTTCTTTAAGACTAATATATTCTCACAAAATCTCTATACTTCCTTTATTTGCAGTAATTAGAGTAGGTTTCTACCTCTCCTAACCAAAGAGTCTTTTTAGACTACTAGAATAACTTAAAAATGGAATACAGTAGTACCTATATATTTCTATATACAGTAGTCCCCATCACCCATGGTTTCACTATCTGTGACTTAAGTTACCTGTAGTCAACAATATTATATGGAAAATTCCAGAAATAAATAAGTTTTTAGTTGCACACTGTTCTAAGTAGCATGATGAAACCTTGCACTATCCTGCTTTATCCTGCCTGAGACATAAATCATCCCTTTGTCCAGAGTATCCACACTGTATATGCTACCTCTCTGTTAGTCATTTAGTAATCCCCTCATGTGACATATCATTACGAGGTCAACAGTAGACTCATGCTACCTCACAATACCTACCTCATTCACCTCATATTACTTTATCCATCATGTAGGCACTGTATCATCTCTCATCATCATCAGAAGAAGGGTGAATACAGTGAATTTTGAGAGACAGTTTACATTTACATAAAGTTAATTAAAGCATATTGTAATAATAGTTATATTTTATTACTAGTTATCATTAATCTCTTATTGTTTCTAATTTCTAATTTAAACTTTATCAAAGGTATGTGTGTACAGGGAAAAATATATTATTTAAGGTTTGATATTATCTGCAGTTTCAGGCACTCACTGTGCATCTTGGAACGTATATTTTGTGGAGATACAAGGAGAAAGAAAGAGAACAAATTACAGAACTAAAAAGAAAAAAAATGCAATAAATACATTTTCTTGCTTAAGCCATACTGTAAACAAAGGTGCACTTAAGGAACTACTTCATGCTACAATAAGCAGGCTTGCGGGCCAGGATAAGGAAAGAGAAAAGAAAGAAAGTGAGAGAGCTTATTCACTTCCACTCCTAAAAAAAAGATGGAAAATGCACACTCATTATTTTTATTTGTGTTTTAACCATAAATCTCTGAACCAAAATAATCATAAGATAAACTAATCAGCAAAGGATTTAAAGACTGCATTAAACAAGCTGATAATGAATGAAAAATCCCTCTAAAATCTCCAAACACAAAAATATATGATCCTTTCTTTCCTCAGTGAATGCTGGAAACGCATGCCTACTTAGTAGCCTCAGGAGATCTTTCTACTAGACACGTGAATTATCTATTACTCAATGGAATTGTACACGTGGCAAGAAAAGTAGATTGTCAATGTATGGCTTTATAAATCTAGATTACCAGTACTAAAGATACATACCCTGCCACACACACCACAAGTATATATTGGGATTATGGTTATCAATTATCTTCACAATAGTAGAAATCAAATATCTTTAATAATGCCATTCTTGAACTAAATAAATAGAAAGGCAAGTGACAGAGAAACAAAACAACGAACATGTTCTTACTGATCAGAAAAAGAAAATAACAAACTTCACAGAAACAATATTTTTTGTTTATTTTTTGAGCCATTTTTGTTTTCTCTATTTTAATTGAATACAGCTACAAGAAGCTGTGGGATTATTAAAAATTTAATAGACTAAAACCTATCATCTATTTAAAAAGTCTTACCCTTTAGTAGAATTCAGGCTATATTTTCCATGGTCTGCACAATCTGTCTTTCAGTCTTTGTTGTTCACACCCTCTGCCTTTTGTTCCTATTATTTTATTCCAAGAAAACTTGAGACTTTCCCTGATCAGTGCAACTCCTAAATTTTACTATGATGTATTCCTATATTACATTGCAGTTACATGCCATTTTAATGATAGAGCGTTATGGTTTGCCAAATCCTAGCTATACACGTAGAAGTGGAAAACCTTCAGAAGCAAATAAAGCAGAATCCTTTTATCCATTCATTAGCCAAAATAGTAGAGAGAAGAAATATAACACATCAGAGCAACAGACCTTACAAATCATCTGAATAAAATATTCTATACATTTTATATTCAAAGTATAGTTCTGGAATCAGTAGCAAAGATATCACCCGGGAGCTTGTTAAAAAAGCAGTATCTCCACCTCCTAGATCTGGTAATCCAAATCTGCATTTCAACATGATCTTCAGGTGATTCCAGGCATATTAAAGTTTAAGATGCACTTCTCTATACTATTTAGGGAACTGGGAACTTCCAAATACTTGCCAGGTCTTCAACCAGAAAACCATAAATAAAAAAAAAAAACAATCTCCACCCTCCTACTCCTCAAAACCTCACCATTGCTCTTCAAAAACAAACAAAACAAAAACACACACATATTAATAGTTCTGAATGGGTAATTCTGAACTAGACTAAGTTTATGCCACACCTCAGGGGAAACACTCAGTTAGTTCTTAGAGGCTATTCTGTTCATCTACAGATCAATACAAGCAAGGATAAGGTTTCCTGAGTTGAAGACACACATTAAATGATTTTATTTCTAATTGCAGTCTCATCACATAAGGGGCATTGTCCTGGCTCCATCAGTTCCTAGCATAGTTTGATCATTCTGTTCTTTCTAGTCATACAGACTCCTACCCTCATTTTCTTAAAAATTCTAGTCATGTGTTCTACCTGTTTTCACTGAATTCCAGTAAGACTTCTTCTGGAAATGTAATTAGAAAACTGTAATTGTCTAAATGTTTTCTTAGCACAGATAGAACTATTTGGATATTTTATATGCATGTGGATGGTATGATACTTAAGGCAAACGGTTAAACATTTAACTATTTCAAGAATAATACATTTTTTTTATTTTATTTTATTTTATTTTGAGAGAGTCTCACTCTTGTAGCACAGACTGAGGTGCAACGATGCAATCTCAGTTCACTGCAACCTCCACCTCCTTGGTTCAAGCGAGTCTCCTGCCTCAACCTCCTGAGTAGCTGGTATTACAGGTGTGCATCACCATGCCTGGCCAATTTTTATATTTTTTACTAGAGATGGAGTTTTGCGATGTTGGCCTGGCTGGTCTCGAACTCCTGACCCCAGATGATCCACCCTGCTGGGCCTCCCATAGTTCTGGGATTACAGGCATGAGTTATGGCGGCTGGACAGGAATAATAAATTTCTATAGGAAAAGAAGTCTAGCTCTATACCTAGCCAATAAGTTCCTAAAGCAAGGACTATTTGCCTGTTTTGTTACTGTATTTCCAATGTAGTCTTAGCAAATAGTGTTTGCTTTAACAGTTTTATAATTGAATTCAGTTGAATTAAAACTAATTCCTTCAGTTTAATCAGACAATAATGTCTTTATATTCAAATTGACAGTCTTGTATTGTAAAGGACAAAATACATGACAGTAGGAAGAGACCAGAAAATAGGAACCTTAGAGTCTAGTTATACCTCTATGACAAAAATGATAATTATTACATTCCTGAAGTAGGGAAATGTAACAATTACAAATTTTCAAAATGTCCTGATATCTGTGCTATAAACTATAAATAACTGGCTTATTTCTTTATATATATATATATATATATATATATATATATATATATTTACATATTTTGTATATCTCTTATGTCCATATACTGATACACATATTTTTATATATTTTGTTTAAAATATTAGTAAGGTAAAATATAAAGACTGTGCATCCATATTGTGGAACATGTTGATTCCCGCCTTAGTAATCAGTACCCTCTTTAGAATTTTGGTGACTACTAGTTGTTTTTAAAAATCTGTATTCCTTTTCTCCCATAGTAATTATTCTTTTCAAAAAGATCCTTACTATCTTTTAGTATGCTTTCAAAAGGAACTGGAAGGAAACTCATGCTTATTCAGTGGTCTCAGGAGCTCTTTCCATTATCCCTGTGAATCTTCTATTACTGAATGGAATTATGGTTATGGCCAAGAAGGATAAATAGTCAGTGTATACGTTCATATATCTATATTATCAGTACTAGAAACACACACACACACACACACACACACACACACACACACACACACACACACATTTTACAGGAAGAAAACCTGTGTGGGAATAATCATTCTATAAGGCAATCAGAAAAATAACTAAATAGTGCACAGAAAACCTTAAAACTGAACATTAAAATCCTTAACAGAGCAGTCACTGTAACTGAGGGTAAAGACTTTTCACAAACTGATTTATTGACAAGTTAGACACCAAAGAGACAGAGGATAGAGCTTCCAAACAAAATATTCATTAGGAACTAACTATAATATTTCATGCATTGCAGAACTGATAATTCTAAAAGCAGAGCATTACCACTTCGATACACATAATCATTTGCTATGAATACAACTTTAAATATATGTGACTTATAAAATCTTCAAAGATGGGTATGGCCTCAATAGCTCTTAAAGTTATGTATACTTAAAACTCAACAACAAAAAGACAAATAACCCAATTTTAAAATGGGCTAAGGATATGAAAAGACAGTTCTTTAAAGAAGGTATAATAATGGCCAATAAGTACAAGAAAATACGCTCAACATTATTAACCCTCAGAGAAAGTCAAATCTAAACCACAATGAGATAACCACTTTGCACTCACCAGATGGCTAAAATCAAAAGACGAATAATTACAAAGTGATGATAAAGATATGGAGAAATCAGAACCCCCAGGCACGGCTGGTGCAAATGTGAAATGATACAACTACTTTGAAAAAGAGTTAAAGGTTAAAGTTAAAGGTTTATCTTCACAGAATTGGAAAAAACCACCTTAAACTTCATGTGGAACCAAAAAAAAAAAAGCCTGCATAGCCAAGACAATCCTAAGCCAAAAAAAACCCCCACAAAAAACAAAGCTAGAGGCATCATGCTACCTGACTTCAAACTATACTACAAGGCTACAGTAATCAAAACAGCAAAACAGCATGGTACTGGTACCAAAACTGAGATATAGATGAATGGAACAGAACAGAGGCCTCAGAAGTAATGCCACACATCTATAACCATCTGATCTTTGACAAACCTGACAAAAACAAGCAATGGGGAAAGGATTCCCTATTAAATAGGTGTTGGGAAAACTGACTAACCAGATGCAGAAAGCTAAAACTGGGCCCCTTCCTTACACCTTACACAAAAATTAACTCCAAATGGATTAAAATTTAAACATAAGACATAACACCATGAAAACCCTAGAAGAAAACTCAGGCAATACCATTCAGGACATAGGCATAGACAAGGACTTTATGACTAAAACACTAAAAGCAATGGCAACAAAAGTCAAAATAGACAAATGGGATCTAATTAAACTTAAGAGCTTCCCCACAGCAAAAGAAGCTATTATTAGAGTGAACCAGCAACAAACAGCATGGGGAAAAAAAATCTGCAATCTACCCATCTGACAAAGGGCTAATATTCAGAATCTACAAAGAACTTAAACAAATTTACAAGAAAAAAACAAACAACCCCATCAAAAACTGGGCAAAGGATGTGAACAGACACTTTTCAAAAATAGACATTTATGCAGTCAACAAACATATGAAAAAAAGTTCATCATCACTTGTCATTAGAGAAATGCAAATCAAAACCACATTGAGATACCATCTCATGTCATTTAGAAAGGCAATCATTACAATATCAGGAGACAACAGATGCTGGAGAGGATGTGAAGAAATAGGAACACTTTTACACTGTTGGTGGGAGTGTAAATTGGGTCAACCAGTGTGGAAGACAGTGTGGCGATTCCTCAAGGATCTAGAAATAGAAATACCATTTGATCCAGCAATTCCATCACTGGGTATATACCCAAAGGATTATAAATCTTTCTATTATAAAGACACATGCACATGTATATTTATAGCGGCACTATTCACAACAGCAAAGACCTGGAACCAACCCAAATGACCATCAATGATAGACTGGGTAAATAAATTGTGGCACATATACACCATGGAATACTATGCAGCCATAAAAAGGATGAGTTTATGTCCTTTGCAGGGACATGGATAAAGCTAAAAACCATCATTCTCAGCAAACCGATACAAGAACAGAAAACCAAACACCACATGTTCTCAATCATAAGTGGGTGTTGAACAATGAGAACACATGGACACAGGGAGGGGAACACCACACACCGGGGCCTGTCGGGGGTTGAGGGGCTAGGGGAGGGATAGCAGGAGGTAGGGGGTTAGGGGAGGAATAGCGTTAGGAGAAATACCAAATGTAGATGATGGGGTGATGGATGCAGCAAACCACCATGACATGAATATGCCTATGTAACAAACCTGCACATTCTGCACATGTACCCCAGAACTTAAAGTCTAATAAAAAATTTTAAAAGTAAAGAAAAAAAATGTTAAAGGTTTAGTCAGTTAAAGTCAAAAGGTTAAAATCACCAGATGATCATCAATTCCATTCCTAGGTATACATGTACAAGAGAATAAAAACTATATGTTATGTTCATATATAAAAAAAAAGTTGCATCTCAAAATTATTTTTTTAGATGACAGAATTTGATATTGATATTAAAACTGATCTGGAACCACAACATATGGCAAGCAGAGTATACAAAAATGAACACTTAATGAATACTTTTAATGATGAAAATTAGCTAAATGATGCACTAAATCTATTGAAATGTTCTCATTTTTCATCGTTTAAAAATAGGAAGGTGTCAGCAATTAGCATATCGCAGTAAGACAAGATCCACATCATGGTGATTTTTATATACAAATGATAAGAAGGAGGACATGTGTTTCCTTAAGCATAAGACGATTCTAAGATTTCCAAGTTTTAAAGTATTTTAAGTGAAAAATCTGTGAATCATTCTAGATAAGGAGTATTCCTACAGTATTTAACTTCAAGTTGCTGTCAAACACTGGGATGCATCTGATATAATGATGAAGTAATATCCTCTTCTGCTTGAAATGTTTTCCTTTTCCAAGATGTTTGAGATATATTTTAGTATTGGGTGACAATCTGCACATTATTCTAAAATGGTGGCTGTGTGTATATGTGAGTGTATGTATGTGTGTATATGTGAGTGTATGTGTATGTGTGTTTTAGACTATACATTTTTATGTATAATTAATTTGCTTCTAAGAGATCAACAATGAAACATTTTAAAAGCTTAATTTATAGAAAATAATTGAGTGGAGTATTCAAGAAATAAGTAATGTAGCATAGTGTGAAGAACATTCAGTCTAGGGAGAGAAATTTAAATTCACATACCTTGAATAAATAATGAACTGCTCTAAGTTTCAGGTCACACAGTCAACAAATATTGATTAAATATCAATTTTCCAGGCATAGTTCTTTACACTGCTAATATGTAAGCAGAAACTATACTTTATCCTCAAAGAATTCATATCTATATGAATATACACGGTTATATATACAACACTATATGTGTTTTATATATATATAAAACACATACAGTGTTGTGTGTGTGTGTGTATATATATATATATATATATATATATATATATATATTCACAGAGAGAGAGAGAGAGAGACAGAGGCAGAGACAAAGAGGGAGAGAGAGCAGCTGCAGAAATAACTCAGATGTATTAGACCAAGATGGAAATGATGACACTCATGTCCTGTGATCTCACTGTTAAATAATGAACATATTCTTGTGATTAAACTGAGACATTTTGCCAAAAAAAGGGAGAAATCAACAATATCATAAGATTTTTAACTGAGCATCTAAAAGGGTAGAACTGCCATTAATTAACATATAAAAGGCTATGAGAAGACTATGCTTAAAGTTGGAGGATATGAGTTCAATTTTGGACATGTTTAGTTTGATGTCCTATTAGATATTTAAATAAATCCTTGAATATATGAATTTGGAGCTTAAGGGAGAGGTTCCAGCTAGAAACCCAAAGTTGGGATTAAAAAGTCGATGCCATTTGAGAATGCAAGGCTGAATGCTTCCATCAAAGGGGTGACTGTAGTTAGAGAAGCAGAAATGTGCAAGGACTAAAACATGGAGTGCTCAATATTTTAAGGGATATAAAGTGGGGCCAGAAGAGGAAACTGGAATCAGCGACCTAGGGAGGGCAGGACAAAACACAGGAGAATATGTATCTTAGAAGCTCAATGAAGAGAGATTGAGGGAGCAGGCTGATAGTTCAAGCAAAAAAGGAATGATGAGTGATTACTAGGTTTAGCAACAGTGATCTTAATAAAAGCAGTTTCATTGAATGTAAAACTTAATGTTTGATTTTAATGGGTTCAAGAAAAGAAACTGGAGACAGTAAGTAAAGCTGATTATTTCTTAGACCTTTGTTGTTAAGGGAAGAAAAGATATAGGATGGTAGCTAAAGGGACAGGGCCAGAGAGATCATTTTCTCTTTAATGGTGAAATAATAGCAAGTTGCAAAAAAAAATGATGTAGTAGGATGGAAAAAAAAAAAAAAAAAAAAAAAAAAAAAAGCCCTGATGATGCAAGATAAGGAGGAAACACCTGCTCAAAGAACAACCTTGAGTAGGTGAGAAAAGTAGGTTCCAGTGACACAAGTAGAGAAGTTGACCTTAGCTATTAATATGGAATTTTGCCCACTGTTAAAGGAGATAAAACAGAGCATATGAGTATTGCTGATGGCTGCTCTTCAGATGTGATGGCGAGAGCAGGTGGGATGTTTCTAATGATTTCATTTATTTCATTTATTTTCTCATTAAAATAGGATTTAAGTCTATGACTTGAAAAAGAACATACTGATGGTTTGAGAAGAAGGAGGAAGCAAAGTGCAAAGTATTAGTCTAAGAGAGTACAAGAGTGAACGACTTCACTTGAGGCTGATGAACAAAAATCTAACCTGAAACTAGTCGATTTCAACAAACAATTCTGTGTTTTCCTCCAGCCATGTTCAGCTGCATGATTGCAGGCACAGAACTGTTGAAAGGTGGTTTTCATCAGGGTTTGTTTGCTTGTTCCCCAAATGAGGCATCCAAGACCAGTGATGTGAAGAGGTGTGAAAATGAAACAATCACCTATTGAGGAGGATGCATGGGAGGCTGTGTCACGAAGGGAGAGGCATTGCAAATAAGACACGGAAATAAAAATTACCAAAGAAATGTCTGAAAGAATTAAGTTATCTAATATTGGTGATAAGTGAAGAAAAGTAGCAGGGTTTTAAGAACCGAGAGAAGAGAAATGAAGTCAGGAAGCGAGTTGTGCTGACATATATGGGGATTAGAATGCCAGAAATGGCAGTGACCTGTGCGGTCTGAGTTCCTCATGGTAATTGATAAAGATTTTCTGCATTTACAAAGTAGAAGCAGTAATTCTTATTAAATCACTGAGTTGTTATGAGAAGTATAAGTGAGGAAGATAAAAAGCATTTAGCCAGGCACAACTTCAGTATGCCATAAGCATCAGCGATTATCATCATCATCCTCATCACTTGGTTTGACAAGATTACTGAGTACATTAGGAATAAGCCATGTAATTTTCCAGGAATCAAAAATTTCCCCCTGGAAATGCATCTCTGAAATTATAATGTAAGCTGATGAGGAAATAGGAACCATTACAAAAAAAAAAATCACTTAGCAAACAACTTTTTTCAGAACAAGGACAGTTATTTTCTTCCTTACTTTAGAACTTAGGTTTATTGACTTTGTTTTCAAAGATTCTATGGTATTTGACATGTTGATGCTTTTGATGAAAGGATGAACAGAATCAAAATGACATTTTACATGTTAGCAGTGAGAAATACAAGAGATTTCAGATTCATAGCATTTTTGTAAATCAACATAGGTTCCTAGTTTCTTTTCAGCTGAAGTAACTCTTTCCATCCCACAGAAAATCAAGTTGGTAGTGAGCATTTACATGTAAAAATGTCTTCTGAGTTGAACTCGATTTTCTTTCACAAAAACGGAGAAATGTTTCTCTTGTTTGGTATGGCCTACCAGGAATCACTATATTTTGAATTTTCAATTTATATTCCCAGGGTATTTTTCCCCCAGAGAGTCACATTCTACCTCACTCTTAACTATCTTTCTAGATATTGTCCTTTTGCAAAGAATGCTGCAGTCTATTACAAGTCTTTTGTGTGTTAATTAAAATGACATCCAAACCATTTGGGGGGTCTGGCTCCCATACATGTATTGCTCTAGTCTACTTATAATCAATTCTCTACTCAGTGCTAGCAGTAGCCATATCATTGGCCATGAAGGCACTCAGAAGATTAATGAAACTGGATAAAATAAATGGAGCTGTAATTCGGGAGGACAAGCTAAACATCCCCACTAAGCAGATCCTGCCAAAACTAGCAGACTGTAGCTCATCTCTTATTGAGCCATGACAGTAAACATTCATCAAGTGAAGGAAAATAATATGCCAGTCTGAAAATGATATCTTCCTCTATGCATAGAGACAAGAATACTCTGACTTGTCTTTTCTAATTAACTGTAAATAACAATGGGGTTATGTTGCAATGGATATATAGTTATTTCCAGCCAGTTGTAGCATGTGAAGTGTGTCCTCAGACTGCTTGATGAGATGGAAAGCCACATGTAAAAGCACATGGACAGCTAATAAGCCATGGTGTAAGGTTAAGCAATATGGCATGATTGGCTAGAGATACTATAATCCCATTGAACCTCTCTTAGAAACAGGCAGTAAATCTGAATCCTAATTACGGTAGTCTGGTTCATTTCCTAATCCGACTGCTGGATAAGAAAGGATCTCATTTTGAAGCATTAACCCTTAAATATAGTTAATGACCAAGTGAGAAGCTTGAGTCTTTGGTTCCTGTCATAGTAATCACAGTTCTTGCCAATGGTGAGGCTTAGAGATTTATAAGTCAACAGCAATGCAAAGCCGTTCAAGACAGGTGGGGCAATCTGACAGCCTCAAGGTAATGATTTTCACTGGGCAGTTGTTGATGATCTCAGGAGACTGTATACTGACCAAGAGCTTATAAAAATAATACCAAGAAATAATTTAGATGAAACCTAACCATGATCCAGATTGGTCAACAATTTTTCAAGATGAGTCTGACTTTAAAGATTCTGTTCTCCCACCTCTACCCACTTTTCTATCACATAAAATGACCTGACATAGGGTTGCAAAACTGTGACCTCAAAACTAAGGTGGCTAGAAATATGCAAATACTATTTATGATCATTTAATTTCAGCTACCTTAGAGTTACTCTGTGGTCCACATCTACATTGCTTTTGTCTGTACACCGGTTACAAGCCTCACTGTGTGATCTCCAGTCATTCCCATATCTATTTCACCACATGGTTGTAAACTCCTTCCAGGTGGATGCTGTTAATCATTTCTTTTACAAATCATTTGCTCAGTTAATTGAATACAGAAACTGTGATACACTGGAGGATAAGGGTATGTTAGAATCAACAAAAGCAGGTCCAAGATTTTAGGGAGCTACACACTTGGTAGAAAAGCCAGAAGTAGTAACAATTAAAATTAATATTACATATACACGTATATAATATGTATTAATTTTACAATGAAATATTATATTTTTATTTGTAAAAAATCTGGAAAATACAGTGTGCCAAAATAATTACAATTCTCACAGAAATACTGACAAATTAACTGCTTACATATAGTTTTCAATCTTTTCTGTATATATATATATATGATACCTTTATACTTTAACCAAAGTTATAATGGATAGCATATTTGTAACTTTGAAAATCTAATAATATGTTAGTCAATAACTTTTCTAATTTACCTTATAGAATATAAACTCAAAAGTTGTATCTATCTCTTTCAATGGTATATTTCTAACAATTTGAACAATGTTTTGCATACGATAGGCACAAAATAATCATATACAAAATTATCCATATTAATCAGGAAAAATTACTTAGTTATTCTTTCATAGTTGGATTTCTATAATTTAAAATCTAAGCAGTTCCAACAGTCACAAAGGTCATCTAAAAGAAAAGTTAGGGACAGATTTTTGAAAGCATGAATAGCTAGGAGAAAAATCTGAAATCTATAAGTTAAGTTGTCTATCATCGTTTAACAGACATAGCTTAATTACAACTCTGCTTTATATTATAGCCAATAAAGGTAACCAACCAGCTTGCATTTTTCACTTTCTGCTTTGGCTTAATCTATAAAAAAGCAAAAATAAGTGATATTTTCAAAAATATTTGTCAGGATGGTGATAATTTCAGTGGTAAGTCTACTTTTGTCTCTAATATGGAACAAACTATTGGCAATTAGGAAATTATGTTGAGTAGCATGGAATGCAATCCACCAGCCAACTTACTTGAGTAACAAAAAAGAATAATTGAAAATTAAAATGTTTAAGGATATATTTTAAAGTCCATTAATAGAGTTCCAATTTCCAAGGCATATCTGTGTGACAAAGGGTCAGATGGAAAGAGGGGGCTTGTATCTCTTTGTCTTCTATCTGTTGCTATCTCTTTGGGTTCTAGTTATCTCACTACCAGGAAGTATGATTTCCCAAATCAGAAAGCTAAAAGAGGAAAATAAACACTTTAGAATATTGTCACCTTGTCCTCATGTCTCAGAAGTCAATGATTTCCTCTCTGTCTCTAAATTTAGGTATCATTCTCTTAGAAACATAAAAACTTAGAAATAGAAAGAACCTTAAAAATCAAGACTCTGGGAAAGAGAAAACAGTAATAAGTATCACCAGTTCAACTAAGATCTGATTTGGTCAGTTAGAAAATTAACTAAAAATTTCAGTGCATTTAGATCTTGTATGGGGCTAAGCAGACTATATTATCAAATTTGTTTTTTCTTGGAAGCACACTATAAATCCTTTATTTCACCTAACTTCTAAATCAGGTAAGTAGATTACAAACAATATTTTTAAAAAATGAAATAGAATATAACACAAAAGTCAAAGTGCATCATAGGTAGGAATAATATTTTTTTAGGGGTGTGAGTGTGTGCGTGTATATACTACCATGTATTTACTGAATTGCAATGTGGAATATATTGTTATTTATTCTGGATCACAGTAAACAATATTTGAAAGTCACTGTTTTCAATTTCATATTAAAAACCACAATTGAGGATAATTCTGAACAAAGAGTTAATATTAAATAATCTTAAATATGATAGAAAATTTTAATACATATATACTACTCTGTTCATTTAGAAAAACAAAAGTATAGTATCAACTGATACCACGTAAAATCATGATGCTTTAACTTCCCTTAAGGTGTTCGGTGAATTTCCTAAAGTAATGTGGCTCAATACCAGGCATGATAAAACTCAGAAGTTCTGACATCTAGTCCAATTATTTCCCCACTAGTCAAGATAATGGCATTTCCCTATAATAGCCATGTACAAATCATAAATACTCTGTAAACAGACCATAAAAGGGATCACAATTTAATATATGTGAAATTTGATGATAAATGTAACCTGTGTTAATGCTAGATAAAATCAGTGTTAACTAAGTGGTAACTGTCATGATTCTACTTTTCAGTATTTCTTTTTTGTTGTTGTTTCAAAAAATAATGTCTGTTCTCCATCTTTTTTCTTCAAAGAATTATAAAGGTAAGTGTGAATCCATGATTTCTCTCATCCCAATATAACATGGTGATTAATTTATCTCTAAAACAGGCATCAAATAATATTCTTATTTGAAGGCCTCCACTTAGGACAATAGTTACTGTTTAGAGAATTGGGGCTCTTGTGTTAAATTTGATTGTTGCTCTTATTCTCTTTTCTTTTCTATCTGTGTCAGTTCCCCAGCCTTCCCCATTTCCTATGCTAAGACTAAAAATGTAGGTATTTAAGGCATGAGGAGGAAAGTAAACAGAGCAGTGACTTCTTCAGACCTTTATATACACAGTTATCTTTGCAGCTATTTGGGCCAACATCCTCTCTGCCCCTCAGGTCCTAAGTTGATGTCCATCTAAGGGAACTTCTGTAAGACACACAAACAACCTAGAAATTCCTGCAAGTGAAGTTGAGATGTTTTTTTTTTTTTTTCCCATTTATTTATTTTATTGTATTTTAGGTTTTGGGGTACATGTGAGGAACATGCAAAATTGTTGCATAGGAACACAGCTGGCAGTGTGATTTGCTGCCTTCCTCCCCATCACCTACATTTGGCATTTCTCCCCCTGCTATCCGCCCCCGGTTCCCCCCCCCCCCCGTTCCTTCCCTTTTTTCCCCCAACTGACCCCAGTGTGTAGTGCTCCCCTCCCTTTGTCCATGTGCTCTCATCGTTCAACACCCGCCTATGAGTGAGAACATGCGGTGTTTGATCTTCTGCTCCTCTGTCAGTTTGCTGAGAATGATGGTTTCCAGATTCATCCATGTCCCCACAAAGGACCCAAACTCATCGTTTTTGATGGCTGCATAAAATTCCATGGTGTATATGTGCCACATTTTCCCTATCCAGTCTATCGTCGATGGGCATTTGGGTTGGTTCCAGGTCCTTGCTATTGTAAACAGTGCTGCAATGAACATTCGTGTACACGTGTCCTTATAGTAGAACGATTTGTAATCCTTTGGATATATACCCAGTAATGGGATTGCTGGGTCAAATGGAATTTCTATTTCTATGTCCTTGAGGAATCGCCACACTGTCTTCCACAATGGTTGAACTAATTTACACTCCCACCAACAGTGCAAAAGTGTTGAAAAAATGCTCATCATCACTGGTCATAAGAGAAATGCAAATCAAAACTACATTGAGATACCATCTCACGCCGGTAAGAATGGCAAACATTAAAAAATCTGGAGACAGCAGATGCTGGAGAGGATGTGGAGAAACAGAAGTTGAGATGTTAATTAGATACTGCTGAAAGAGCAATTGAGAAATACAAAGAGATGACCATTAGCCTGAATAAGTTGGGCCCTGTTCTCCCTTAATATTTCTAGGGCTTAAAGAAAGCCTAGTTTATTTGATTTCCAAATTCTTACCCTGGCATATTCTTTGTTGGGTTCAGGAGAAAAAAAAGAAAAAGATCTGGAATAGGACAATATGATTTAATACCTTAATCAGAAAGAATTTTATTTATTGTTTTTCCTTCCTAAAATAATTTGTCTATATTCTAAGGTAAAATACAGAGTCCTAAAATTCAATTCTTTTCAAAGATAAGCATGCTTAAAAGTAAATCATTAAGCAGGTGACTTTCTGGATCATTAAATCAAATGATAGCACAGCTGGAACCTCTTCTAACCAATCAGAGATAATTTTTACCATTTTTATTTTTGAAATAACAGTAACACTATTCCTAGTGCTTCCTTTAAGATGAATGATACATTTAATATTCCTGTCAAGCTCCAGTGCTGAATGGTCTTCAATTTTAAAATGATGACAACTGAATGTATGAAAGCACCTTAGGAAAACATTAAAATTTCATGAGGATTGTTTTAAGCATTCAGGTCCTATATAGTCCACATCTTAACATTCAGGGCTATTTGTCCTCTAAATCCTGGTCTGTCAACACTTACCCCAAATCTATAGTTTGTTATAATTGAGAGATTCCTTTGGCTTCTGAGTGAGTATTAACATGTGATACTCAGCTTCTGTTAACATGGATATAATGTTCAGAAATTTGCCATTACAGTATTTTTCCTTGACACATTAGATACATTTATACTTCTTTTTTTAAACTATACTTTAAGTTCTGGGGTACATGTGCAGATTGTGCAAGATTGTTACATAGGTATACACATGCCATGGTGGCTTGCTGCATCCATCCCCTAATCATCTACATTACATATTTCTCCTAATGCTATCCCTCCCCAATCCTCCCACCCCCTTCTATCTCTCCCCTAGCACCCCCACCCTCCACCAGGCCCCAGTATGTGATGTTCCCTTCCCTGTGTCCATGTGTTCTTATTGTTCAACACCCGCTTATGAGTGAGAACATGCCCTGTTTGGTTTTCTGTTCTTGTGACACATTAGATACATTTATATTTCTAGGCATCATCAGCTGCCGCATACATTTCCTGCAAAGGTATACATTTCCTGCAAAGGTATACATTTCAGTATCAGACAACTTGTATAATGCTGAAACAGTAAACTGCAATGCTGAAGCAGTAAACTGCCTATCAGAGACTAGGTCTGAGTTCTAGGTCTTAATTTGTCACTAAGTGGCTCTGTGGTATTACAGATACTATCTCCTTTTGGGCACAAGTTTTTTGCTCCATGTAATTTTAAGGGGTTGGCAAAAATGTATCTACCACATGGGTTCTCTATATCTTTTTTTTTTTTTTTTTTTTGACGGAGCTTTGCTCTTATTACCCAGGCTGGAGTGCGATGGCGCGATCTCGGCTCAACGCAATGTCCGCCTCCTGGGTTCAGGCAATTCTCCTGCCTCAGCCTCCTGAATAGCTGGGATTACAGGCACGCACCACCATGTCCAGCTGATTTTTTGTATTTTTAGTAGAGATGGGGTTTCACCATGTTGACCAGGATGGTCTCAATCTCTTGACCTCGTGATCCACCTGCCTCAGCCTCCCAAAGTGCTGGGATTACAGGCGTGAGCCACCACGCCTGGCCGGGTTCTCTATCTCTATCTTATTCAATGAATGTAACAGCCAAAGTTTAGGTCCTAACATTTGGGTAGCTACAACAGATTGTTGTGTATACATATTGGCCAATTTGCAACATCCATTTATATTAAATTTCAATCCATCTTGTGCTACTGTATTGCTTTAAGGCATCATGGTAAAAATAGTTATTCAGTCTTCATAAATCTCCTAACAGGATTGGGTTAAGGTAAAGAGATGACGTTGAAGCTTGCTGGAAACTGCATATCTCTAAGATTTCTGTCTTCAAGGAATTGTTGACCCTGATCAGTCCCTGTACAGTGTATAGTCTACAGAATATTGAATCCTCTGGGTAATTATTGGGGTAGTTCAGGGATATTAAGACTGTGATACAGGTCAGTATGCATGGGTTTTGGAAAAAATACCCTGAGATTTATCTAGTATAAACACAGAGATAATTAAAATATATATTTTATTTTCTCATATTATTCTATTTTTCTCACAATAATTTGCCTATGAGTAGGTGCTTATCATACAATGTCCTAATAGAGACTCAAAATTCTACTACAAATATCTCCTCCATTTCTGATTAGTTAAGTGATTTCCCAGAACTTTATGCATGATTAATTAGCAAAATGATCTGGTAGCATTTAAAAATAAACCACAAAGATAAATGTGAATCACACATATGAGAAATGCTGCTGCCTTCAGGATCTCTAGTTGCTATCTCAGGTGTATTTACTGTCAAGGTCTTCTGCTCTCTGGAAATTCCAAATATTATATTAATAACTTGATTGTATCAGGAATTAGAAAAACCAAGTTCTCATATCAGCCACAGACTATCAATTCTGAGAAGTTTCTATGAATCAGTTCCTATCTATAAAATGGGAATGCAATTCTGTATTGACTCTAGATTGCTCCTATAATTGAATAAATGCTAACCTTATTATCTTATTCAGTTACCAAAGCAAATCACCTGCCCTTCTCCAGAGCTATAAAATCTAGGACACCAGGCTCATATCAGAAAACATAACCATAGTTATCATCTATACAAGTTTCATCAGATGCCACAGAGACATAAATGATCTATAATTAAGACAATGTAAAGATAATACTTTTCTTATACTCCATAAACCAGCTTTATTTTTATATAATACATTGGAGCAGCAGGACCCAGTATTTCTCAACCATATTGGCTAGCCTCCTGTAAAGTCCTTCTCCCTTAGATGCTTGAATATAATCATTTAACTGTACAGTTTTATAGAGGGCCATTCTAAGAAACAGTCATATTATCATTGTTTCCACATTTAGGTATAAAAGCATAATATGAGTCTCTGACTTAATGTTTTCTATAGGAGGTCTCATGTGAAAAATGTATTTTAAAATCAAGAGCAAGAAAAGGGTTACCTGACTCAGAGAACTAGTCTGCTTTATTCTTTCTGATAAGAATTTATGTAACTCAACATAATTTCATTTTTCCTTTACTTTCAAATTTATACAACTAAATTGAAGCATAGTAACAGAATTAAGCCTCTTGGAGAGCATCTGGTCTTGTTTTGCTATACCAATTTCTACCCTTGAAATAGGCATTACTTAGCCTATCTGTAAAATAAGTACAATTAAGCAAAATGGCATGCATTTAATATAGAGGCTTTAAATAACCATTCTTAAATTGCAAAAACAAATCATTGAGAATAACATTTGCCCCATGTAAGCTTTTAGATAACTGAAACACAAAAGCAGTTTAGAAATAGTCTATAAGTTCATTTTATTATAATCATTGTATAAAATGACAGTTTTTTGCATAATCATATCATACCTAATTATCAATTTACCAATTTATGTCACCTACTAGATTATAAGCCTTTGGTGGGTCAGAATGTATTCATTCTTAATAACCTCAGTGTCTAATAAATAGTAAGACTTCAGTAAATGGTAAATGAAAGAAGGAAAAATACATGAGCAAGACAAATGCAGAAATCTAATATAATGGTCTTACTGACCTTATTATTTATAATAACATCATGACACATTGTACAGTTTTTAGCATTACCAATGATTAGAATCATCATAATGACTAAAAAAAGTAATAGTGAAAACCTCATTTTTCATCATATTGCAATTTTGAATCATTCCAAATTTTTCTCTCAATGCCATTTCAGCAATGCTTTAAACATTCTGCAGAACCAAAAGCTTTTAGAGCTAAATGCATCAATTACACATAATCTTGTGATGCAATCCTGCCATGGATCCTTAGTCATTCATCCTCAGCCCACAGAATGCCATCTGCTTATTTTGAGTGTACCTTGTTACAAAGAGAAAGAGAGCAAAAGAAATCTTCAACTGATTTCATTGTCCTGAATTATGCTACTTTAAAGTATAGTTTTGTTTTCAATGATATTATTGTTTTTATGTTTTCAATGACATTATTGATTCTAAATGCTAAAGTTTCTACAAAGATATGGTCTAAGCATTCTGACCTTTTTGATAAATTATCTTTGTATGCATTCTCCTTTGTTGAGTTATGAAGTGAAACAATTATTTGAGGAAAGCTCTAACTTTATCCAAAGACCACAGTCCTTACATATTTCTCACTGGAATACAATTTTATGGAATCCCAGTTTTGTAACTGTGGGGTTTGGACTATTCATTCCATGTGGCAGGCTCCCTGGGATAAAGTGAAAGCTAAGTAATTTAATGGTAGAACAAGCAACAAAAAATGCATTCCATCTTTTTAGCAATAATGACCATACTTAAAACCAGTCAAAGGAGAAATGAGATTATAATCCCACTTGATTCTGTTCATTTTAATATTATCTATAAATGACATTTTTATGACAAATATTTAAGCAAGGCTTAACAGTCTGTAAATATTTCTACTATCAGTCTGAGGACTGTATCTGCATCTAGAAACCAAATTTTCTTAGATGACAAGAACAGATAAAATAAAAACTAGGACTAACACTCTGGTCATCCAGTGCCAAGAGTGGCATTGGCATCAAATCCCCATTCTGTCTTACCAGTAGTTTATGCACTTATATATTTTTATCATTACATTATAAACATTCATTGATGTGGGACAGGGGCATGACATTACCTGTAGTATAAACATATCTGGCAATTAGAAGCTTTTCTTTAATTAAAACTAATAATTATTTATAAAATGAGAAAAAGATGTTGGTCCATGGAATATTACACAAAATTTATTTAGAGAACAGTATTCACTAAAATATAATAACTTTTACAGGTACCAAAGTTCTTAACAGGAATCAAAGTGTTCATGCCACTGATAGAAGGAACAAATGGTCGATTATGAGGACTGACAGAATCCTTGGCACCTGCCTGACTTTCTATCTCTACAAATTATTTCTCTTGCCAAGGTAACACCATCTTTTTCCAGACTACTGTCATAGCCTTTGGCAAGTTTCCCCAAAACCATTATGATCTCAAATCTATTCTCCCTAGCACTGCCTGTGTGATCTTTTAAAAATGCTAGGATGGCCGGGTGTGGTAGCTCATGCCTGTAATCCCAGCACTTTGGGAGGCCGAGGTGGGAGGAACATGAAGTCAGGAGTTCGAGACCAGCCTGGCCAACATGCTGAAAACCCATCTCTACTAAAAATACAAAAAATTAGCTGGACATGGTGGCAGGTGCCTGTAATCCCAGTTACTCTGAAGGCTGGGGCAGGAGAATATCTTGAACCTGGCAGGTGGAGGTTACAGTGAGCCCAGACTGCGCCATTGCATTCCAGCCTGGGTGACAGTGCAACATTCTGTCTCCCAAGTGTGTACCTATGCAACAATTTTGCATGTTCTTCACATGTACCCCAAAACCTAAAAAGCAATAAAAAAAAAAAAAAAAAAAAAAAAAAAAAAAGAAAGCTAGGATGATTATGTCTTATGTCATTTGCCTCTTAATTTCATGTCTTCCAATTGAGCCATTGGCTAATCTTCCCTACAGCTCATCAAACTCCAGCAATTTTGGTCTCTTTTCAGTACCTAAAACATTATAAGCAATTCACTCCAGAGTTTTCACATCATTATTTATTCTGTTTAGAATACATTTCTGCTGCCCTTCACCTCACACAAGCATTGTTCCTTTGCTTACTGTTGTTCATTGTCTGTCTAAAATCTTTGCTTTGGCACCCTACTCTAACTCACAATCAGATCTTCCTGTAATACTGCATTTACTTTGGTTTATTTTGCCTGCCAGATTTAGTCCACATTAGTGTTCATCATTAGCTCCATGAAAGGATAATTAAGAAATGAAAAGTTAAGCTTCGTAGGTCATTCATCCACTATGTAGAACTATTTGGATATTTTGATAATCAACCCATGGATCTGAAATGTGTTTTATTTGCATGGTGAACTACAAAGTCCAGGATCTTAAAATATATTTATAAAGTCAGACAAGGATTTTCAGGATCATACCACAAAGGACATAAATTAAAACTAAACTATTACATGAGTAGATTTTAAAAATGATTACGTATCATGTACCATTTTCTTTCCATAATAAAATAAAAACAAAGTTATAAAAATATTCACAGAACATTTACAGCAGGGATTATAATGAGTTGTCACCTCACATACTAACACTGAGATGGGTCAGCATGGTTATGAGAATTGTGTTGTAAAAGGCTCCTGGTAGAGTTCAGATTCATCAAGAAAGAGTGCTGTGATTTAAAGATGTTTACCCTGGGCATAAAAGCAGAGAAATGGTGAGTCACTTTATATTTAAATAAATTTTTTAAAAAAGATTAAAAGACATGAACTGGCTTCACCTTCCCACCAAAGTGAAAAAGAGAAGCCCAGAAGTCTAGATTGTTGAATCTTTCTCTAGGGCATCTACCACCATGTTATAAATATTTACTGATCTCTCAGTAGTATGCAAAACAGTGGAAACTTGTTTTCCTTCTGGCTTTAGGGTACTCTTCTGTTCTCTAGTATTCTCCAATCTTACTGGTCATCCTTGTCTCTTGGGGGTGAGTCACATCCTCTGCTTAACCTCTAATTGTATTCCTCCAGGACTTTGTTTTGTTCTTCACTTTCTCCTTAAGTGACTTCATTTCATCTCATAACTTTAAACATTTTATTTTTGACAACTGTAGCTTCTTATTTCCAGCTGACTATTACTTGTCACTACATAAAAATTGTATAAATATTTCAAACTTAATTTTAGTATGGATAACACAGAACTCTTGGTCTTATCCAAGAGTTCTATATCAGTCTTCCTCATTTCTGTAAATGGGATAATAATCTACCGTTATCTCAACCTAATAATATAGAGGTTTTTTTTGGTTATTCTCTTCCTTCCATCTCACATATTCTACGTCAACAAGTTATTCTGACTCCAAATCATATCTTGAAACCATCCACTCTTCTCTTTTCCATAACCACCACCCTAGTCATAGTCACAATTATCTCTGTTTAAATTACTGCAAGAGCCACCTATCGAGTTTATTCCCAGAATCCATTTTGGTTCGCTTGACCCCATCCATCTCTATGTGGTAACCAGAGTGATTATTTTCAAAACATGAGTGAAACCTTACAGTGGCCTTGCTTACAATTATCTAAGGGCTTCTTATTAAACTGGCAAGTGAACCCAAACCTCTAATCCTGAGTTTCAAAGCCCTATATAATAATATGTTCCCATTCATTTATTAATCGTCTTCACACTTCTTACCCACACTCACTTCCTTTTAGCAATACTAGGATTTCTTCTATTCCTCTACCACACTATACTCATTTCTACCTTGTGTTTTAATGTTACTTTGAATACTTTTCCCAGTGACTGCTTTGTTATCATTCTAAATTTAGCTTAAATTTGAATTCTCTAACCGTGTTTACAGTTAACCATATACTCTACTTCCTTCCTTTATTATCATCTTTAATTCACTAGATAGCACTTATCATTTCCTAATATTATATATTTATTAATTTGCTATTCATTCATTCATTCTTATCTGCATCTCCTTACTTGAAAATAAAATCTATGAGTGTAAGAAACTTGTTTTCCTTATTCACCCCTAGAACACAATGGGTGCATAGTAGGCATGCAATATGTATTCATTGAAATAATAAGCTCTATTTTCTGTATAGTTTTCTACATTTAATATAAAATCATATCTTTCTGAAGTCAATGCAGCAGAGTTTTAATCTTTGGCTTCATTCTTGTGGCAAATTTTTTCGGCATCACTCTTCCTACCATCAGTTAGCATATATTTAGAATTTTAAACACTTACATAAGTACAGCTTTGCTAGAAAAGTAAAACTGAGGCAGGAACTAGAGAGAGGACATTGGCTGCATGTCAAATTTAAATTAAAAAAATATGCTTAGTGTGAGATTATCTGGTAATAATTTCAAATAAGGACTTTGGCAAGTAAACATTTTCATTGATAAATTCATATATTTTTTCTATTAATGCATCTAAATTTTTAAAAAATGAAATGTAAATATATTTATTTAAAATCTCTCAATCATGCTATGTAATGATTTGCTATTGTTCTGGGTAGATAATGCTTAAGCTGTGCCCCATTCACCTAAGAAATTCAGGTTTTTCAACAGTATGGAACAATGTCTGTGAAAATTCCTGTGTTTAATGGTCTAGTTGTATACCCAATAGCAAGCCTTAACTGCCACAAAATGCCCTAGCTACGTGCACCAAGAGAAAGCAAATATTTGTATCTTTCTCTTATAAAATACCTTAAGAGAGAATCTAATATACTAACTGGAACAGTAAATTCCATAGGGGAGGATTGTTTTTCTCAGAAAATGGCTTCTTCTCATGATGAGTTAAAAAATCAGGAGCAAAGTAACTGTGATTTATTCGGTTGAGAAAAAAGCAAGAGAGATATGATCTTATGGGCTGAGATCCCAACTCTGTTAAATTTGGAGGCAAAAAACAATCCTGAATGACGTGATAAGGAGACAATCTGGGCTAGGGAGAAAGAATCTGCAGCACCTGTATGTCACTGACAACCCTGGCTCCTGTGCTAAGCAACCACTCCTTCTAGTTCCACTACAACTGAAGTTTATGAATGGTATTTCCAGTGGTTCTAAGTATTAAACATACAGCAATATAAAGTAGTATAAACAGAGCCTTAATAATCTATACTGAGTCAGGCTTTAGAATTCTATAGCCTCCTACAGTAAAAAACAAACAAACAAACAAACACAAAAACAAAAGATCTGGAGTGAGTATCATCACATAGATTATTGCTGCCAAGTGAGAGGAAAATGGGATACAGTAGCTCCCACCCCCATCCCTTATCTGAAGGGTATATGATTCTAAGACCCTCAGTGGATGCCTGAAACTCATTACCAACCCTATACACAATAGTTTTTTTCTATGCATATGTACTTAAATTCATAAATTTGGCACATTAAGAGATTAACAACTAATAAAAGAGAAAAATTATAACAATATACTGTAGTAAATTTACGTGAATGTAGTCCCTCTCTCCATATCTTATTGCACTGTACTCACCTATTTTCAGACTGTAGTTGATTATGGGTAATTAAATCTGAGGAAAACAAAGCTGCAAATAATAAGAGAACTACTGTGTAAGCCTCAATGTACCCCTTCCTCCCGTCTGTCTATCCTTCCTTCCTTCTTTCCTTCCTTTGCACTTTTCCTTTCTCTTCCTTTTTTCCCCTCCCTCCCTTCTATTCACACACCCTCCCTTCCTGTCTCCCTCCCTCCCTCTCTCTCTTTGTCCCTTACTTCCTTCTGTTATTTAATACATATATAAGGAACAAGAACATCTACTATGTTAGCAGGTACAGGAGATACACCATTGAACAAGGCAGAAAAGGTCCCTCCTTCATAGTAATTCTGAGGACAGGGAATAAATAAAGAGAAAAATAAGGTAATTATATTTTGTAACGAATGCTATAAATAAAATAATCAGAATTAAGATAAGGTACAAATATAATAATTGAAAGAGTCTACTTTAGGTTAGGTAATCAAGAAGGGCCTATGAGTTGAAACATAAAGAATAAAAAGGATCTAGCCATACAAAGGGTTGGTGAGATATTTTCATTTAAGGGAACAAAATGGTCAAGAAGCAGAAAAACTGCATTATGTACAAGAACCTGAAAGGTCAATTTGATTGCAGCAAAGTTACCGTGGGCAACCTGATATTAAATGAAGATGTAAAAAGAAGCAGAAGGCAGATTTAGAGGCCAGGAAGCATATATACAATACTTACTGATAACAAGCCTAGAATTTTCATAGAGAGAATTCAGCTTAAAAGCACTCTTCACAAGTCTATATGGCACATGAGTTTGTATATGAGCAGTCAGATCATACATGTAACAAGTCTTAAAATAAAACTAGAGCTCAAGTCTTCTGAGGTTTGTCTAGTGATCATTACACACTGCCATAGTCGTCTGGTAATTCTGTCACAAAAGCCCAAACAACATGGAGAAGAAACATGAACGTGGATATAAGTACTTAGGGCTAATGGATATATTATAAAGACAGTTTTATAAAGAAAAACAAGAACTCACAAGGTCAGGATTTGGAGTTGTTTTTAAATCAATATCCAATTTTGAGAAAGTTGCTTAAACAATCCAAGCAATAGTTGTGTCACTTATCTTTGTCACAATGATTGTACTTTATATGCGGTTTTCAGAATTTTGATTATTTTCATAAAGTAGCAAATATATTGTATTTATTATAAACAATTTAGAAAAAAGACCAAGATTAAAACAGAACAGAAAAAAAGTAGATATATTCTACTCAAAACAGAGCAAACAGAAAGTCAAGGGCCCCACGGGGAAGTCATTAGACACTACCAAAAACCTTAAGGCATCTCTAGTCAAATTCTGTGATGATCCTAAAAGCTGTTTCAGCTATAAGACTCTATGATTCTATCATTGCCTTCTTCACACACCAAGTAGAGATTCCGGGGGAAGAAAACAAACAAGCAATATAAAAATGAAATGATATTGGGAGACTACTATAGGAGTAAAGAAGCTTTTTTGCTAAAAGCATTCAAGATTTCTCAGTATTGTACTTGGCCTACATCACATACCAGAACCCAGCAGCAAGAATAAACTCAAGAAACTAGACTGAAATACTGGAGCAGCAATCTTAAACCAAAATAGAAGATAGTTTTCTTTTCTTTTCTTTTTCTTTTCTTTCCTTCCTTTTCTTTTCTTTTCTTTTCTTTCCCTCCTTCCTTCCTTCCTTCCTTCCTTCCTTCCTTCCTTCCTTCCTTCCTTCCTTCCTTCCTTCCTTCCTTTCCTTCCTTCCTTCCTTCCTTGCTTCCTTCTCTCTCTCTCTCTCTCTCTCTCTTTCTTTTTTGTACTTTAAGTTCTGAAATACATGTGTATCACGAGCAGGTTTGTTACATAGGTATACACGTGCCATGGTGGTTTGCTGTACCCATCAACCCGTCATCTACATTAGGTATTTCTCACAATGCTATCCCTCCCCCAGGTCCCCACCCACTAACAGGCCATGGTGTTGTGATATTCCCCTCCCTGTGTCCATGTATTCTCATTGTTCAACTCCCACGTATGAGTGAGACTATGTGGTGTTTAGTTTTTTGTTCCTGTGTTAGTTTGCTTAGAATGTTGGTTTCCAGCTTCATCCATGTCCTTGCAAAGGACATGAACTCATCCTTTTTAATGGCTGCATAGCATTCCATGGTGTATATGTGCCACATTTTCTTTATCTAGCCTATCATTGATTAGTATTTGAGTTGGTTCCAAGTCTTTGCTATTGTGAATAGTGCTGCAGTAAACATACATGTGCATGTGTCTTTACAGTACAATGATTTATAATCCTTTGGGCATATACCCAGTAATGGGATTGTTGGGTCAAATGGTATTTCTGGTCCTAGATCCTTGAGGAATTGCCACACTGTCTTCTACAATGGTTGAACTAATTTACACTCCCACTAACACTGTAAAAGCATTCCTATTTCTCCATATCCTCTCCAGCATCTCTTGTTTCCTGACTTTTTAATGCTTGCCATTCTAAATGGCATGAAATGGTATCTCATTGTGGTTTTGATTTGCATTTCTCTAATGACCAGTAATAATGAGCTTCCTTTATATATGTTTTTTGGCCTCATAAATGTCTTCTTTTGAGCAGTGTCTGTTCATATCCTTTGCCCACTTTTTGATGGGGTTTTATTTTCTTGCAAATTTGTTTACGTTCCTTGTAGATTCTGGATATCAGCCCTTTGTCATATGGATAGTTTACAAAAATTTTCTCCCATTCTGTGGGTTGCCTATTCACTCTGATGATGGATTCTTTTGCTGTGCAGAAGCTCTTTAGTTTAATTAAATCTCATTTGCTAATTTTGGCTTTCATTGCCATCAATTTTAGTGTTTTAGTCATAAAGTCTTTGCCCATGCCTGTGTCCTGAATGATATCGCCTAGGTTTTCGTCTAGGGTTTTTATGGCGTTAGGTCTCACATTTAAGTCTTTAATTCAT
This sequence comes from Cebus imitator, assembly GCF_001604975.1. Taxonomy (NCBI): domain Eukaryota; kingdom Metazoa; phylum Chordata; class Mammalia; order Primates; family Cebidae; genus Cebus; species Cebus imitator. Next base: position 2,867,720 of record NW_016107522.1, on the reverse strand, counting down.
CTTGAGTCAATTTTTGTGTAAGGTGTAAGGAAGGTGTCCAGTTTCAGTTTTCTGCTTATGGCTAGCTAGTTTTCCCAACACCATTTATTAAATAGAATATTTTAAAAATGAGAATTGCAGATAAATGGGAGACAAGTTAAAAACACAATCAGAGTTAGTGCTAGTAGATCATGCTTTAATCAAACCATGAGGATAAAAACTCAGAGTTTGGGGAAAGACTTTTGTCATTATAGTCTAGGACTTGGGCATCATCAGGGGAAGCTGGCACTAACTCATCAACTGGCTAGTAAGTCACAGAAATCATCCAGTTAGGCTTAGGGGCCTGGATGAAGCCAGCCTCAGTCAGCAGATTACTCTCATCCATAGGGGATCATTCCTATCTGGCAACTCTCCTCAACCATACCTCAACAGTGTTTCTAGAGGGTCTCCTAAACTTGTATTTTCTTCTTATCTTATGCTGTCTTCCTGGTCCTCTTTGGAAATCTACGTATTCACCACAATACTCTAACAAATGAAGTAACCTAATTCAGATGAACAATATCACATGGGTATTTTATATGGCAAATGGTCAATGGTCAAGCCACCATATGGTGGGAAAAGCAAGTGACTGGCATTCTGCAGAACGACTCTATCCCAGTGGTTTAAATCACAGAGTCTCAGTTTCCTTATGTGAGATATTAAGACTGAAAATACCTATAAATTGTAATACCTATAAATAGTACTAAACCTATAAACAAAGGTATAGGCATCTTATTACAGAAAAGACCTTGACATATTAAATCAGAATAGTGAGAAATCTTTAGAAATTCTACATCTTCTTGATTTGAGAGACTAAAAGTATTGCCATGTGTAAAGGTCACAGGAACAGGGCCAGAAATGGACAGACGCATTCTACCTCCTTTTATGTTTTTCAATGATCTCCTCCACAAGTTGTATATCACTGTCCTCACATGCTGAAGATTATGCAAATGAATTATGGATATGGGTCTTGCCTTCGGGAAATGACAATCTACTAGAAATGTCCAAGATGCCAAGTCATATCTGTCATATCATGAAAATATTAGACCTCCCCAAATTCCTCCAATTTGGATAGAGTAGGACTGAAATCTCTTTTTTTTTTAACTTTTTTTTTTTTTTAAGTTCAGTGATATATGTGCAGGATGTACAGGTTTGTTACATAGGTAAACACACGTCCTAGGGGTTGGTTGTCTGATTATTTCATCACCTAGGTATTAAGCCTAGTATCCATTAATTATTTTCCCGGCTTCTCTTCCTTTTCCCACTCTCAACCCCCAATAAGCCCCAGTGGGTGTTGTTCCTCTCTCTGCGATCCTGTGTTCTCGTTATTTAGCTCCCACTTATAAGTGAGAATAGCAGTATTTGGTTTTCTGTTCCTGTGTTAATTGTTGAAGATAATGGCCTCCAGCTCCATCCATGTCCCTGCAAAGGAAAGAGATTCTTTACACAATGTAGGTTCTTACACTGTCGTGCTCAATTGGAGAAATTATTGGTGTTGAATACATGGGAACTTACACACAGATGATGCTACAGCAAAGGAGATACTATGAAGAAAAGAATAAAGGTTAACAAAGTCATTCTTTTTTTTTTTAATAATGCGAGTTCCATTACCTTGTCTTCAAAAGGTATTTCTATCTCTTGTGCAAAAATCTGTTTTTGTTTTTAATCAATAAAAACTTCCCAGTCCTGTTTCCCTTGAGCTACTTTCTAATTTCTTTTTAACTGCCAGTTTTCTTATGAGTTTGCATTCACAGTCTCTACCTTTTGGTCTTTTTTCACTTTTTAATCTATTGTATTTTGTTTTTAGCCCCCAGCACTTAACTAACAATGTTCCCACAGAGTTAGATTTTATACTGAATAAAACTTTGATTTTATCAAAAACAATCTTTCTCTTCATCTCTTCTTCCTCCTCCACCTTTTTTCCTTCCTCCTTCTCCTCTGGTAAAAGCATGCCATTATTTCTACTATATAGTCCTCCCATTTTTTCTAGTATTTGGATACCCAATTTATCATGATAGTAATTGTCTATGTGCATACACATGCATGCTACTAATATAAATATCACGATCATGTCATGGTTAATCAACAAACTAAAAATCCTGGATGCACTGAATTACACCAATTAATAGCAGGATGTAATCTCTCAAATGCTTTGAATTAACTAGAAGATTTTCAGAATTCTCCAACTGAATGCACTTGTAACCACTAAAGTATTCCATGTCAGGGAGATGGTGGGGTTGAACGCTGCAATTTTATATTCCAAGGCAAGGTACCAAGATTCTTGAGCATCATTCATAATTAATTCTGGCAGGAGAAGGAAATGCAGAATCATTCAAAAAGTCAACAGATGGAAGTTCACTTCACATCTGTAAACTAGAATAGTTAGATATTTACATTTAAAAATCAGACCTCATATTAGTAGGATTTTTAAAATTTCTTGGATTTGGTGAATATTTGAACCATAGCTAAGTTTAGAAGATCCAGATGGATACAGAAAATCTCCCTTACTCCACATCCTTGAAAATAATGGTTTTCAGAAGTTTTCAAATATATTCACTTGCTGATATTTAACTAGGAAAATCATATGCATTTCTTCTAACCTCCAACCCTGTTTGTTATTATATAATATTATTTTTATGAAGTATTAAAAATATTCACATACTACTATGAAAAGTGAAAAATGCACAATTTCCCCCTTTATCTTTCTCTGTCTTTTAATAAATACAAAGAGGAAGCACCATGATAGCAATAAGTTGGTCTTTGGAAGAATATATGATCAAGCTATCAAGAAAGAGATTATAAGATCATTATGGCAAAGATAATAGGGTTGGAAAGGAGGAGACATTTACAAACTATTTATGAGACAGATACTGTAGTTTCATAGACAATTATTTTAGAGGTGGAAAGGAAGCAGGAGTTAAGAATTAGGTCAGAATTTAAGCTTGGAAATATATGTAAACAAACATGCTATTCAATGAAAAGGAAAATAAAGAGTTTGAAAATGTACTGGGGAGAGAGGTCATTTGGAGCATATTAAATTTTAGGTGACTTTATGACATCAACACTAAGTTCTAAGGAGTTTGACTGAAGGAAAAAAAATGTGGATTGGAGTCTTTCTCTCTTTCTCTCTCTCTCTCACACACACACACATACACAGAGATACACACACACACACACACACACACACACACATCATTTTGGATCATGAGAAAATAAATGGTTGTAGAAACTCAAGAGTGATAAAATCACTCAGGGATAATACACAACATGAGATAGTAAGGGGGCCTAAATAAGATTCCTGAATGGAGCTAATATTTAAAAAATAACTTGGTTAGAAAGCACCCCTAAAACAATTTTTAAAAGTTAGAGAGACAGCAGGATCAAATAATAAAATTGAAAACTAAAGAGGAATTTTGATTCCTAATTCTCAATAGTTTCAAATTCTATAGAGAGGCCAGCTCAACTGAACTAGCAAATTTATTCCCTGGGAAAAGCCCTTTCTGAGAAGTAAATAAACCAAATAATATTAGGTTGAGAAATAAGTGAAGACACACCACACAACCCAAACAAGATATTCAGTTGTAAGTAAAAGGTGAGTGGCATTCCTGACAAGGAGCAAATAAGCAATAATTGCTTATTTATATATTTTTATTTCTTAATATAGATATGAATAGCTTGATACACTCAAGGAAGAGTTCTGGCTGAGAGGGGGAGTTTTAACATGTAGAAAAATGACAGCAAATGGTGGGGTTGCCATTATTAACATAACAGCACTATTTTCCTAAATCTTTCTGGCTTCTGATTGAAGAAATCCATTAACTCAAAAAGTTAACTTATCTCCCTGAATCTACATACATGTTTGCAGTCACCAAGGCTAATTCTCAGCTCCAAATTAAATGTAGAAAATAGAAGTCATTCTCAGAAAGCTCTTATACTGGATTTCTTCCTAAAGTAACAACGACCACCAGCACTAACACCAATACAACAAAAATCGAAACCAGGAGTATTATGTCAAAAAAATTTTCATATAGTTTATTTCATTTTGCCTACTCTTTAATATTCTTAGCACTCTTCTATAAGACTTGTTTCTAAGTGATAACAACATGTTAGTTAAATTATTAAAATGCATCTTACACAGGACTGCTTCTAGAAGAAGGCTGAGTGGGTTAAATTCCCATCTTAGTCTTGCCAATTCTTTCTCAATAGGTATCTTAATCCATTTTGTGCTGCTAGAATGGAATACCACAGGCTGGGTGATTATAAAGAATACATGTTTAATTAGTTCATGGTTTTGAAGTTTAGAACGTCTAAGATCAAGGGGCCACATCCAGTGGGAGCCTCCTTGCTACATCGCATGGTGGAAGGCTCATACAGTGAAAGAGCACTCAAGAGACTGAGGAAAGGGAACTCATCCTTTTATCAGGAATCCACTTCTACCAGACTAACCTACTCCCAAGATAACAGTGTTATTCTATTTATAAGGGTGAAGCCCTCATGACCTAATTACCTCTTTAAAGTTCCGCCTCTTACCACTGTGGCATTGAAGATTAAGTTACCAACACATGAACTTTGGGGGACACATTTAAACATAAAATAAGAAATCTTCAATGAAAAGATTGCTTTTCTCTGAGCAATTTTGCCAGGGGCGGCAGACTGAATCAGTGAGAAAAATGCTTGGGCAAATTCATTTATCATCACTCACCTTTTTAAACTCAATAAAAGAATCATTGTCATTTTTTATCAGCCTCATATTCTTTTTAAATCAGGAATAAAGATATTCTTTGCAATTTCGGCAAATTGTAGGTGGGAGACCCAGCTAATAATTGGACAGAAATTCCCATTAAGTATAATATTAAATAATAATCCTCATTCATAGTGGCTAATTTTACATCTGAACTGTAATATTCATCTATATAAGGGGTCTGTGTCTCCACTAATTTTATTCTTAAAAAATCCTCTCAGAATATTTTTGCCAAGTATCATAGGAGTTGCCTGGCAACTGCTAAGAACAAATGCAAAGAAAGAGAGGTGATCTAATAAGGAACTCAGACACAATCAAAACCTTGTAAAATGAACTAGATACCTGCTTTACTCAGATAAAATAAATACTATCCCTTGATCTGATTTTAAATACAAAATGCTAATAATTCACTGTGAATTAGTAATAGAATTAATTAAAAGAGAGCACGACATAGGAACTAACAAAGAGTACCCAATGAAGCATTTAAGAATTATTTTTTTCCAATACCCTAAAGTAGTATGTTCAGCGATTAGGTCCCATGGCTTATTAATTTACTATACTCACAGGAAACATTCTTTAGAAATCTGTCTGTGGATGTAGTGAAACAAATAATTTAATCATATTTTATCTAGCATGGCAATATGGAAATTTTACAAGTTTGAGAATTCAACAGGTCCATAAGTTTTGCCAAAGCGCTGAAAAACCCATATGCATCAAATAAATGGAAAGTTATTATCAGTAGAAGGTTCTTTTTTTTTTTTTTTTCAGTAGAAGGTTCTTAAAAAAAAAGAGAAAACTTTAATACATAGTTCAGTCATTTCTGAGCTATATAAGGATTTGACTTAAGGTTTTAAAAAAGGTAGATATTCCCATTCTTTTGTATTAGCAAAGAATGATTTGGATGCAAGTAACAGAGAGCTATCTTAACTAAGTTATGCAGAAATAAAAATTGATTGGTTGGATACTGAACTTTTCATATAACCTTGGCAGGTATAGAGATTTAACGTGCCAGGACTGAAGACACAGGTATTTGAATGCTTTCAGGACTTTTCCTTTCCATTCCTCATCGACGGTGGCTTACTTCTGCTAGTACAGCTTTGTCCACATGGCAGAAAGATGGCCACTAGCTGAGCCCAAGGCTCACTTTTCAAAGTTGCAATAGCAGAGAACTGTTTAGTTTTTCTTCTCAAATACAGCTTTAAAAGTCTCAAGGAAGCACTCAGATTGTTCAGGCTTTGGTTAGGAGCCCATTATAGAATCATCAGCTGTGGCCTATGACTGACTGCCCCTATTGGAATGGAACAATTGAAAAGGAGGAAGAGGATTTTTCCAAGAGGAGGACAACGTGTTTCAGGGAAGATGATGAACCTTCATGCCAGTCATAATGAGTAAGGAAATAAATATAGTTTGACTTTTGCATTTCTGTTTTTTGGGTTGCTGTGTTATGTAACATACTCACAAGTTGACTCTTTATCTAGATAGCTAATTCCATTTCTCTTTTAACAGGTTCACTTTTCTAGTCATTCTTCTCACATAAGAATCAGAAAACGACAGTAAAATGAAGAGGGTTATATACCTACAGCCCAGTCTGAGATGAATGATACTTTAGATCACAGAAAAAGTACTTTTTAGGAGTTAATCCTAATGTTTTTAAAAACCAATGATACTTTAGATATTTTTAAAATTTTAAATGTTTTTAAATTTCAATGTTTTTAAAATTTAAATTTTAAAATTTAAATTTGTATGTTTTTAAAATTTAAATTTTAAAATTTAAATTTGTATGTTTTTCAAATTTAATGATAGAACTCACACCTCTCTCCAGATCAGAACTAAACCCTGGTTAATATAGCTGTACCTTCTCATTCTGTCCATCATACATGCAGTTCATTAGTGGGGTCTTAGTCAGTGCTCAGAGTATTAGGTGTTAGTTTAAAAGCAGAGGTGACCTGCTGTACACCAGACATTTCTAAAGTATGGGTCCTAGAGAGTAGCTGATAGCTCAAAAAAAACCTTTCTTTGAAGAAAACAGAATTTAATTCACCTACCATATTACCTTTTCCTTCTAGAGGCATCAACTCATTTTGTTTGTTTGTTTGTTTTTGAGATGAAGTCTTTCTCTTGTTGTCCAGGTTGGAGTGCAGTGGCGTGATCTAGGCTCACTGCAACCTCTGCCTCCTGGGTTCAAGCAATTCTCCTCCCTCAGCTTCCCCAGTAGCTGGGATTACAGGCACCTGGCACCATACCCAGCTAATTTTTGTATTTTTAGTAAGACAGGGTTTCACCATCTTGGCCAGGCTTGTCTGGAACTCCTGATCTCAGGTGATCCCCCTGCCTTGGCCTCCCAAAGTGCTAGGATTACAGGCATGAGCCACTGCATCTGGCTTCAACTCATTCTTTTACCAGTTTACAGGAAGTTTACTGTTGTTCCTCAGAGCCTGTAACTACCAGTTTTCAATCTCAAACCTTAAGGAGATAAACCTTCTAATTTGCACTTTGAGTGGCAATGCAGAAAAGATGAAGATCTTGCATTATTCACAGGGTATAAACTATTAACTAAAAAAACTTTAAACCTGAAAAATACTTTTACTAATTCCAAAGTGTTTTGTTTGTTTTCTTTAATACCAACCACATTAAATCTTAAACCATTCACAGTGAGAAAGCTAAAACAGTTGTTAAGCACATAAATACATAGTTTTGTTGTTCTTTTTCTACCTGAGGAAGGTTTTCAGATGATACCTCTGTCTTTTGACTGCTCTCATCATTCTTTGAGAAGCTCCAAATCCTTTAGCACAACTAATTAAACAGCCTGTTCTCAGTCTTATCCAACAGATCTTCCCACCTATAATCAGGCTCTGATCACAGCACACTCACCACCATTAAAGGAGGGGATACACTTGTCAAACTCTTTGCTCTTGCTCTTATTGATCCTCTGCCTATTATATCCTTTCATCCCATTCTTCACAGTCTTGGAGGCTGGCTCAAATCTCACTATTTTTGTAAAGCTTTCCCTAATCTCCACCCATCATCCCTCTTCCCCTTCCCTCCCAACTCGGCAGCTATATCTCTTCCTCTATGCATCCACAAGCAGTTACAAAAAAAAGTTTCATAATATAACATCTGATATGGCATATTGGCATATTCTACCACTATTCCACATGACAAATCTTAAATTGTGTTATATTTATTTGTGTGATTTTCTTTTCCCTCCTAGTTGTTACAAGTTTCCTTAAGATCATGTCTACTTATTCTGAATCCTGGAGTGTCGACCAGAGTTCACTGCTCAAACAGCTATTACATTGTGGTGTTTTGTGTTTTTCACTAGACTACAGGCTCCTAATGAGGAAGGCATGTTCTTTAACTTTATATCATTCTTACCTAATCTCATGTCTGTTGCAGAACAGGTCATGAGTAAGTATTTCCTGAATGAGGGAATAATTATAAGCATGGAACTGCCTAATTTCATCAGTAGGTCACTAAATTATAAAATATACTAGATCCAAAAACCATTTCTCTCAGATCAAGACATACAAATGCCATTTAATGATTTAATGCCTCTACAAAGTAATATTATTAAAATACTTGTTCAGGATTTATTTAATATAGAATTAGTCTATACCTGTGAGAATTTTGCTTTCATTTTTGTTGTTGCTTCTTTTGAAGCTACTGTCTTCTTCCATGGGAGTGTGCTCACTGGCTATTACCTGAGGAGTCACATATGTAGGGCAGAATAAACTGTTATCAAATTTAGGGATTATTCCCAAGAGGTTAAACCCACTTACAAGTCAGTATTCCATATATTCACCTCATAGGGATATTGTAATATTAAATGATAAAATATTTGCATAACAATTAGCTTGGTATCTAGCACATAATATGTGCTCAATAAAAGGCAACAGTATATATTTTTTATTACACTCTGCAATTCTCAGTGGACCTTTCCGTGATGGTAGGATTGTTCTATTACTGTGTTGTCCTATTTGGCAGGCAAGAACCATATATGGCTATTTAGCAATTGAAATGTAGCTCATGTGCCTGTGAAACTCAATATTTATTTTAACTGTTTTCAATTTAAATAGTCACCTGTAGCTAGTGGCTATCATAGTGAACAGTGCAGGGATTGTGAACTGCGTTAGAATGGTGCTCTGCCTTCTTCATCATCTCACCACCAAGATTTGAATAATTCTGGCATAGAATTGGGATTCAGAAAGTTTTATGAATCAGTGAAGAAAATTTTAAATGAGGTGGAAAAATGATAAGAAAGAAATCAAAATAAATGCAAGGCATGCTTTCTGGTATGTAAGTTGTGGAGAAGAGAAAAGCTAAGTAAGCAGAGTAGATACATTTCACAGTTGCCATGACTGGTGGTGGGCCTGTCCTAAGTGGAAATTCTCAAGCCAAGGACAAATGCTTGTTATATTCCAACTGGATTAAACTTGATTTAGCAACTTATCTCTTCAATGTAGTCACTGTTCTAGTGTAAAGATCGAGACAAATATCACAGCGGAGACATTTAGGAAAGACGGAGAAAAGAGAAGATTAGAAAAGGGGAAATGTATTGCCTTGGAGTTGACCATTAAGTCAGTGTCCAAATTCACAGCATCCTTGTAAGTTTATGCTTCCATTGCAGCTTCCTGTGCTACAGAAACCACATATCCCATTTATTGTGTCTTCTACTCTTGGTAACCTCTCCTTTTGCCAATGAAGCGGAAGAGCACACATATATAATCTGTCCATTTACACGTACCACTCCTCCTCACAAAAATCCCCTACCCTTTGCGTCAAACGGTTGCATTCTGCTCTGAATAAACCAATTTTAATTTATTGAACATTTTTAGATTATTCATTTAGAAGTATATGTACAGGGATTATGTTGATGTCAATTTATCACTCGTTTTAACCAGAATGCCTAATGAGAGGCAAGACTAAATCTCATGACACATTTAAAAACAGTGAAACCAGTAAGTAATATATTACCAAACTTAATTTTTCCTGAGCATTATATGGTACTGGAATGAGATTTTCCTGGCTGAGGAAAGGGCATGTACTAGAGAAAAGATGAAAAGAAAAAAGGGCTAGGGGCAAGGCTATAGAAGACCACGTATGTCACACTGAGCAAGCTATTAGAAGCCCTTTAGAGAATTTTCAGCAGGAAAGAGAAGACGACAAAAATGGCTTTAGAAACCTTAGGCTAATGGAATCCAACATTCTAAATCTTCATTAAAAGACTGAAAAAGATGCAAGCAGTATAACAGCTTTAAAAAGCAACATGTCATCTAATCCCATACCTTGACATATGTCAAGCATCAGTCAAGGTCAGAAGGATGGGAAACAGGTTTCAATTCTACCTGGAATGAAGCTAATTATGTATGTCCAGAGCATGATGATTTTAAAAATCAGGGCAGACCACTTTAAAAATAATTTGCAAAAACCTGGCAAACATAATTCACAAATATAAACGGGAAAAATATAATGGAGCTCTTGTTCTAAATTCAGTTGAAAGTAGCAGTCCTGGGGCCATTGTTAAGGCACAGAGTGGGCATGGAAAGTTGGAAGTTTACCCGGTTTTTACTCCCTGAGAAACAGTGGGGTTTTGCTAATAGAGCTGTGAATATTTAGTGAAGGCCAATAATCAATTTGCCTCGAAAATAGCAACAGTCACAGTTCCCACAGCTTTACAGGCTTGCCAAGAGGGGCACCCCATACCCATGCACACACTTGGTAAAGGGTGGAGGAAACACCAGCTTCATAAGTGAGCCTTCAAGGCTTGCTTTTTGATGCTTCTGTCACAGGAAAGATTAACAATGCACAGCTTCCTTCACTGCTGCTTACACAGCTAGTATTTTAATATGCCCAGCATCTCTAAGGAAGCTGTTAGTATCTAACTTAAATAGGAGCAGGCAATGCTTTACATGCATTGTTGGGAAAAATAAATAAGTTACTGAAACATCATGCTGGCTACATAGCCCTTGTGAACAGAGTGAGCATCACACAGGGTGCACTGACTAGGGGCATACCTTGGAGGGTCCTCCAATTATATTTAATTCTTGTTAGACTCTGACAGAATACTGTTGCTCCAATGAAAGCCTGCTGAAACTGTGCTGCTTTGTTTCCTGGGACTTTCCAATGGAAGGAGTAGGAAATAAAGGACTAAACAAAAGCTGGGCTGAAAGATCATAAGAACAAATAAACAAGGGAAGTAGCAATAATGCTCCTCCTGGGGGGGTGCTCACCCCAACAAAGGCAAGCAATAGAGAAGGCCCTTAGGAATTTATTCATACAGATCAAGGAAATTTGCAAAAATGAGCAAGTGATAACCTCAACCTTGGAACTAGATGTCTTCAGCTGTTGTTGCAACAGTCCTACTTCAATACTGCCATCAAAACAGAACGTTGTGCAAAAGTACTTAGGAAAACTCTGGAGTTGTAGAACGACAGACCTGGTGCTGGCTCCGCAACTATAAATTACTCAACTGGATATACTTGCCCTGGCTGCCCAGACCACAGAGTAAAGAAACCATGTATGGGGTAAGGTGCTTGGAAAGCAAAAGATGGGAGGACATTCCCATTCCTGTTCCACAATGTGCTCAGTGCTGCTTCTGGTTCCAAGTGAAGTCCAGAGGATATAGGAACAGTAGTTTAGAATTACCTAGGTGGTCAATGGCTATTCAAGGTAATAACCATTTCAGAGATGTGCATAGACTGTTGAAGAGTGGGAGACAATGCTGTGCCTCTCCAAGGGGTCTTCATTGACAGAAAGAGTCAAGGTGAACCTGGATACTGTTTCCTCTAAAATCAAACCTACCATCAACAGAGACTAGAAGCAGCAGACAAAACCAGCATGGTCAGAGCAAACCCCGAGATACTTCTAAATGACTCATAGGTAGCCAAACCCTTTATTTTCTTATCTCCCAAGGCTCTTATGCCTTCCAATCCCACTGAAGCCAAGAAGTCCCAGGAAAGGGGAAAAGAGAAGAATCTCACACCAATGTATACTCAACCAAGGTCAACATTCCTCTACCTCTACCCACAGGTGATGAATGGAGGCAGAATAAGAAGCAAACTATATCCTCTGCATACTTCAAGTTTCTCAAGATATAAACCTGGCCTGCACTGTGGGGAAGAGGATATGTTAAACTGGGCATAATATGGAAGTTTTAACTGTCATAAAATTTTAATAACAAAGTAACCAGAAATGCAAGCAATGTGTGATAGTTAATACTGAGTGTCAACTTGATTGGATTGAAGGATGCAAAGTATTGATCTCGAGTATGTCTGTGAGGGCGTTGCCAAAGGAGATTAACATTTGAGTCAGTGGGCTTAGAAAGGCAGATCCACCCTTAATCTGGGTGGGCACCATCTAAGCAGCTGCCAGCATAGCTAGAATATAAAGCAGGGAAAAAAATGTGAAAAGATTAGACTGGCCTGACCTCCCAGCTTACATCTTTCTATCATGCTGGTTGCTTCCTGCCCTCAAACATCGGATTCCACGTTCTTCAGTTTTGGGACTCTGACTGGCTCTCTTTGCTCCTCAGGTTGCAGACCTTGAGGTCGTGTGAATTAATGCTTAATAAACTCCTCTTTATGTATTTATCTATTCTATTAGTTCTGTCCCTCTAGAGAAACCTAATGCATACTGAAAAAACTAAAATTCAGAGATAACACTGGGTATAGAAAAAGAACAGGTTAAAACAGAACACAGTTCAAAGTAATAATTGAACAAAATTACCCTTTTTATATTAATAGCCCACAGCTTTTAGACTATTCAATAAACCTGTTACTGTATTAACGTGCTTAATTCTCACAATTATGAGTTAGAATTGTATTGTACTCACTTGATAGAAAAGTAAATTGGGACTAAGAGAGGTAAATTTCTCAGAGTTCACTTATTAAGCCAGGATTTGAAATCAGGTATATTTGGCTCCATAAAACATGCTTTTCTTCTCCCAGTCACAGGATTTCTTGATGATGGGACCTTCCTGGAGTATGTGAAACATTAGCATTAGGGGAAATCATAAATAAAAGATATATTATGGCAGCAGCATTACAAACTATGACAATGGGCCACTAAATTTGCATCCAGGCAGATGGTTCCTAGAAATCCAGCAGAAGGCAGAAGAAGGTCAATATTATTAAAAGATTTGTATTTTTCCAAAGATTACCATAATGTATCTCCAAATATGTAGCTCTTCTAGGACTCTGTTAAATCCTCCTTCAAAAGGTAAAATCTATGTCACCACCTCTGAACCTGGGTGGGCCCTTGTGACTGCTTTGATCAAAAGAGTATGGCAGAAATGACTGAGTTTAGTCTAAAGAATGGATGCATTCTTAAAGCACTTGTTTTTGGAATCTACCCACCATGCTGTGAGTAAGCCTAAGATGTCTTGGAAAAGCCCATGTACAAAGGAACTGAAGCCCCTAGCCCATACATAGCCCTGGATTAGCTCCCAGACAAAGACAGCACTGAATTGTCAACCATGTGAATGAGGCATCTTGAAAGTGGATTGTCAGCGTACAAGATGACATTTAATATCTGTAAATACTGCTCTGTTGTTATTTTTAAAAGGCTCTCTAGCATTTGTTAAGCTATACAGTCTCACTGTTCTCAGATGTGTATACAGACCAACTTAGGCTGAAATGTCAGGTATACATATTGACTTCCATGCATAGCCCTTAGATAGTAAGCTATGAAATTAAACCCTCTGTATTTAACTAGTAATCAGGAAAAGAAAAAAAAAATATATATATATATATATATATATATATATACATATATACACAAACTAAACCAACCAAGCAACCAACTAAAAAAAAACAGCTGAGATCACATGGAATAGAGGAAAGCAATTCCTGAAAACTTATACTAAAATTGTACATTTACACAACTTAGTACTTGTTATTCTCTTGTGCCGGCGAAGTTTGAACGTGGTTTATTTCACAGTAATAACTGACATAAGTCATAGAAACTGGACAAAAAAACTGGACTATAGTCTCTGGGAATATAGGGGAGAACGTAAGGCAAAACTCTAGCTTGAAGGAAATGGCTTACGAACAGACCTTTAGGAGTGTGGAACAAGATAGAACATCTGTTTCTAGACCTTGAGTAAAAAGTAGGGGCTTAGTGCTAGGAATCAAGGGATAAGCCCAATTAGTAGGCGCATGATTAGGGCAAGTTTAACAAGTGTGACCTGATGCTCGAGAAGTTAATCAGCCTCAGATATGGGACAAGGAAGAGCTATCCTGGGGGATTAGAAATTAAGCATGACATTTTACTGAGTTTCATACCAGAGCACATGCATCACTTCAAGACTAGTGTCAGAATGGCAAATGAATTTCAAGTTTCAGAAAACTCTGATTTATTAGTAGTAGTTGCTTGGAGTAATATGCAGAAAAAGGCTATGAGGCAGCATCCAGGCTCAGCAGGAAAGACTGTGTGGCGACTGATTAATGACGTCTTTTACCAGAGTAGAAAAAGCAACTTGCATGCATACCCTGCATTTCCTAGCCGTGTTAAATGTGACTAATTGCAGAATTGCATATGAGGCTCTCATCACAAGACACAGTATGAAAGAAAGCAGAAAATACCTTTACTGTTTTGTACAGTTTCAGATGTTTACCATGAGTTGAAGAAAGGAGCTAGAGTCACAAGATTGGTGTTAAATCAGTAGACTGAACAAACTTGTAGTATGACCTTAAGCAAAAAAAAAAACTGATGTCTTCTTTCCTTTAGTTTTCAAAGAAAATAAAATCTTCTTAATGAGTTTGTTATGAGGGTGAATGAGAGAATTTATAAGAATATGCTTCATTAACAGTGAAGGCTGCATGCATATTAATGGTTATTCAAACCATTATGAATGCACAACTTTTCCCCATTTGGCCCAAAAGGGTAAGTCTTATTTGGTACAACTCCTTTATTATCTATGCCTGATTCATTGCAATCGCTATTATAAAGCACTTGCAATGTAAAGCAAAAGTTCTTTTTTTCCCTACCAATGCTTCCTTTCTTTCCTACTATTACGCTTGACGCTCTTCTGAAAATGGGTGGATTTTCTTGATTGCGATGAATGTCTATAATCGAGTAAAGCTGCAGCTAGGAAGAAGCAAAGTTAGAACTAATAGTAGAGAAGAAATGAGTAGACAGGCCCAGAGAAATTAAGAAACAGAGTTGTAATTGTAAGTCTGTGAGTCAGGAATTCGGGTATGTTTGGCAAGCAGGAGTCGAATTGCAGAGAGGTAAATAGGCAAGATTTACACAGTGATTAAGATTAAGAAGTTTTGTACTAAACTCACACTGACATCAAGAACTTCCTTCTGCTTCCCAAAAGATTGTCATCCTGAGTTTCCTGATTTAAGTAATATCAGCTAATTCGTATCTGCTTTATATTTTAATATTGCATTCTTTTAAGAAAGGACGATTTGCCACAATCCTACGTGAACCCTCCTGTGTAGTAAAATAGGTCTACTTGCTATATCCCAAATATCTGGTACATTTTCCCCTCTCTACTTTACTTATAGCCTGCTTTCTATGCCAGCCTCAGACACATTGTCCTTCCAGTCTTCTAGCTTTGCTTATTGAAATTGTCTCCATCGTTTAACACGCAGCTCATATGACCTAATTCTGAATTAACACCTGGAGGACGTTCTCTCTCTTTCTCTTTAGTGTTTACAACCTTATGCGCTTGGCAATTATCACACATCATACTGCCAGGTGTCTGACAAACAAAGATACTTGATTCCTTCACAGTGAATTACAAGGGCACTCTCCAAGGGTATTAAGAATCATATGAATGCCTTTTATTTCTCCAGTAGTATTTAACCTATAGTAGGGGCCCTTTAATGTTTGAACTATAAGTTGATGAATAAAAATAGTTTCTTAGAACATTTTTAACTACAAATATATTCTACTGATTGTTGCAAAAATGCAAAGATTGCCAGGAAAAAAAATCCCATTGATTTTCATTGTGCACAAAAACACCAAGATGCATTCTTTCTTTAATCACAAAGCAAGCATCAGACCACAAAAGGCTATTTATATAATGCACTCTGTTGGGTTTAAAAACATTTTCTCATTATTTGGATGATTTCAAACTACAGTTTTAAAAGCAGTAATTTTTCCATGCACAGAAAATTTATGTCACCTATTCCATCTCTTAGACAAAATTAATCCTTTTTGGTTTCACAATGCTGAAAGACTTTCAAAGAAATGTTATCTTTTCATCAACTATAACTAAAGAGATATTGTTTCATCCAAACTGTGTGAAAGTTTTAGTTAATTTAACATTAAAAATCAAATTAAGAAAAGATAATACACAGAAATGCAATTGTTTTACTTGAATGTATATTATGGAAGAAACGAGTTCCTTAAAGGCTATTAGAGAATAGGAGCCATGTAGTTCTCTGGGGAAGAAAAGAAGAAAATCTTTCAGTGGTTAAAAAAAATTGTATAGCTTCAGAGGAATTGGGGAACACATTATTATCTCTCAGCTTATGTATTGTGATCTATACTTATAGTTAGTCTAAAATTAGGTTATTATTACCTCTCTAGCCTGTATTCCTTGATTTACTTAGCGACAATTTCTTGATTTCTCATGTTTACCAAGGGCAATGGAGCCATTCTATGTGATCTTGAGTTTTTGCCTCCCAGTCCCCTGATGGTGAATATCAACAAGGGATAAAACCACCAACATGTGAAGCACAATATGGGTCGATCAGTATTTAAGAAAGCAGGAAGAAAATAGAAGGCCATTAAGTGCCCAGGAAGAAAGCAGAAGAACATCTCTCAGAAGCGAATTGCAACTTGTAGCCACACACTCCTTCATCCTATATTGTTCAGTTGGTTGGGAAAATATCTCTTAGAAACTTAGAGAAGTTACCTTGGAGCCATTAAAGTTACCATAAATGACTATTTTTCTGAGCAGAACTTAAAACATATACTGACTTCATGGCATGATCACTCCATATGATAATGCCATTTCTTATGATGATTCCTCTGGCTCTCAAGTCTTAATGTTATTTGGCATAATGCCAAGGCACAAAGCCACAGGGCTGAGTGACAATTTGGTTACCTTAACAGAACAAACTTTGGGCAAGTCAAGATGGTATCTAAAGTATTAATGGTAAAATGAGTATTGAACTATAAGAATGACATATCAACCAATCAGAAGCAATTCAGACTATGAACAATATTAATGGCCAGAACGCTGTATATAATCTCTGCCCACTGGTAACTTAGGAATGATTTATCTTCATCTCCTCCAGTGTTATCAACATCACCATCAAACTGGCTGTTACAGTAAGAACTTCTGTATAACAATCATAAGACTTTTGAAAATTAAATTAGTTATTATACCTCTTACTCTACACAGAAGAAAGATCAGGTGGGAACTAAAAAGCCATCTGATGAATCCTTTCCACAGTCATGACCCCTCTGCTTCAGTAAGCCAGATTTTTCCTGTACTCCTGCTGGGAGCTGCATATTGGGATCTGTAGAACTCAGGGAAGAGATATGCAAAAAGAGCATCACAGGCCTGCCAAAAGCCTCAGTCTTGTTGAATATGCTCCAGCAAACACACACAAAATTGTTTTGGGTTATTGCTGGCTGTGTCAGTGATAATAAAATTGGCCAGATGATCAATTTAATGCTGATAATAAACACTAACATCCATGTCCAGGAACACAGACAAAATGTGGCAGGCTTAATGATAATCAGGAAGTCACTCTGAATAAGACAACAAAGTCTGTTAATTGACTGATGCTCCCTTTTATTTTCTTTTCATCAGGATAAGATGGTTAAGAGGAAGACCCAGGACAGGGTCTAATATAAAATCAACATAGCTGCATGATTGCTGTAAAGTACAACAATGGGACAATCATGGGAGTCAACAAGGACGGCAATGTAAGTTTTACTCCTCCAATAGCATTTTCTTCCATTGAAGCATTTCTGAAATCCAGTTTCAGAGGAGCATGGATGCTATAGTTATTTGTGCGGAGGAATTCACTTAAAACCATGTCCCAGTGTCTATCCATGATTAAAATGTGAATAAACCATTGGTTTTGCGAATAGTCAATTATAGGTAATAGCACATTAATACTTTTTGAAAGCAAATAATTAAAACAGTAAAAATTAGAAGCACAGCATATAGCAATAATGCTGAAAGACATAAAGTTATAAAGTTATCTATCTGAATCAAGTCACAGAATACTACAGTAAAAACAGACTTAAGGAACATCTGTCCAGTTTCTCTGATAAAGCAGGCATCGCTTTGCAATATAATTACTCTTCCTGATACTTAGCTTAAGTTATCCTTCTTGACTGTCAAACACAGTTTCTTGTTGTACCCAGTAATTTAATTTACTCTTTGATGAGTTCATATACTTATGAGCTATAAAACTTAGGCAGGTTATTTAATATCTCTATGCCCAGTTTCCAGATCTTAAAATGGAGATTATTGTATTTATTTCATAAGGATGTAAGAATAATTAAATAAGTAAATACATTTACAATACTTAGAATAGTACTTGGCAAATGATGAGCACTCAATACATATTTGTTGAATGATTTAAGGACAATTTGACAATTACACAAAGTTGAGAGTGATAACTAATATGTTGGGAAGCATATTTGGAATTCTAGATGATTTGATTAGGTTATGATAATCAAACAAAATTTACAAGATTAACATTAGCAGTGAAAAATTAAAAAGTTCTGCAGCAAAAGATGTTTTATTGAAAACACTGCATTAATGTACATTTTTTTTAATGTGGCTTAAAGATAATGGAAATGGCAAGACTTGAAAAGTTTTTTAACCACAACACTGTTTTTTGTAAACTAAGAATGTGACTTTCCTACTTAAAAGGCAATGCAGAACAGGGGCAGAAGCAGTATTTATAAGATAATGCAGATTGTGTATAACAGTATACTAATATTGTATATGTATATATTTTAGTATCTATGTTATATGTAGTCAATATCCTGAAAAATAACCAAAACACAACCATAATGGCTATCTTTGGGGAAGGTGGTGGATACTTAAATGTTATATTTTATAAACTCTTCTACTATGAAAACTATGAATATATTAAATGTATATACATATATATGTAACAGTTAAACCTCAGAAAATAGAGTCTGAGTCTGCATTTATGAACATAAATGTTATATTCTTACACATATGCTATAAATTCAACTAGATCAGGTTGCCTTATCCTTTTTCATATCATTTGGCAATCTGGTTAAGTGTACTTAGATTAATGGTTTTAAAACACAAAATAAAATACAGAAGATTACAAAGGGATTTATGCTACATTAATTTATATTAAAAATCAATTTCAAAATATTTTAGATTTTTTATTTATTTATATATGATCTAGCAGTGATACAATAACACCAAAAACTGATTTAAAGATAGTAATGAGATTATAAAAATTTCAAATATTTATGACAACTATAATGTGATATGAAAATATTTTATTTCTATTAGTTATAAAGTCAAAAATCCTACTATGGTTTGTTGCCTACATTTGTAGTTTAAGGAAGTGCTAAATTTGAGTTAGAGATCAGCTTTTGATAGGAGGAATGTGAGAGATACCTTTTTTTTCCTATCCCCGTTCCTTCCAGACTCTGGGTTAATTAGACAAGAATTACTTGGTGACTAAGGTTGTCCAATTCTTAGCAGAATATCAGTGAATGAGAGGTAATCTAGAGGAAGACATGCAGAATTATGGGTCTGAAAATCATGCCAAATACAGATGCTGAACCTACAGAGGAAGGCAGTCTGAAAACTGCCTTCAAGTACAAATATAACAGTTATACCATAGGCCAGGTGATTTTCTCAGCAGTTGTATATTTACTTGCATCACACAGTTTAGGGACAGGGACAGAAGGCAGGAAAATTCTGGGCAGAGGAGGGTGGGTCCCCATAGAAGTCACCGTCCTCAAGCCTGGAATTGTGGCCCAAAGGGAGAACATGTAATCCTGTTTTCCTTGCTCAAATGTTGCCTTTTCCAAAACCATCCATGGCCCATCCCACTCCTCATCATGCACCCATATAAATCGCCTGGACCAGACCATTAGAGAAAAGAAGCAGTCAAACATTGGGAGGAAAAGAAGCAGCTCAATGTGAGAGAGAAGCAGCTTGATTTCAGAGGGACAACTTGATGGCAGGACTTCTGAAGAGTGCTAACAGAGATGGCCGGACTTTAGAGGAAGAATACCTTCCTGCTCCATCCCCTTTCCACAACCACTTCCTGCTGAGAGCCACTTCCATTGGCAATAAAATCTTCCACATGTAATATCCTTCAATTCTTTCATGTGACCTGATTTTTCCTGGACAATGGACAAGAACTCAGGATACAGAAGGTTATCACACTGACCCTCTGCCCTCACAAAAAGGCAGAGGGCCCACTGAGCTGTTAAACACCTAAGCCATTCATGGATGGCAAAGCTAAAAGAGCACTGCTGTAACACTCCTTTGGCCTCAGCAGATGGTGGGTATGCCCATAAGATGCTGCCATGGGACTGGCACACAGTTTTGCTCC
Source organism: Cebus imitator (assembly GCF_001604975.1). Taxonomy (NCBI): domain Eukaryota; kingdom Metazoa; phylum Chordata; class Mammalia; order Primates; family Cebidae; genus Cebus; species Cebus imitator. The sequence goes on along the minus strand of NW_016107522.1, from coordinate 2,847,428 downwards.
TGCAGGTGCACAATAACACTCATCCCAGCTCCTGCACCAGCTCAGCTGTGCTTCCTCTCCTGTGAGAGGTGGAGCTCAGCTGAATAGGGGAAGTGAAACCAGCAGAAGCTGACAGCTAGCTCCATTGCCCGCATTCCAGTTCCCACCCACAAAGGGGTGAAGGACAATTTCATTTCACTTAGTACTTCTCTACTATTTCTTTAGTCATCCAGCTTCTTTATAGAAGAAGGGTCTCAGGCAACATTATCACTGGAATAGTTAACCAGCTGGGCTTTTTCTCTTATTTTAACAATTTATTTCAACACTTAGTTATTGAGTTTCCAGCCTGCAAATGAATGGGATGAGAGGCTCTTAGGTAAAAAATATGGGGGAGAGGAGAATACAAAAGTTTGAAAACTGGCCTTTGCTTACCTTTCAGCAAGTGATTACATTTGGAGGATGGGTTGGGAAAAGCACAGTGTTTGATTTATTAAGTAATGATATTTGTACACTACCTATTCCACATAGATAAAATCAGCTGGGGATGGTGGCTCACACCTGTAATCCCAGTACTTTGGGAGGCTGAAGTTGGCAGATTACCTGAGGTCAGGAATTTGAGACCAGCCTGGCAAAAATGGCAAAACTCCATCTCTAATAAAAATACAAAAAAGTTAGCTGGGTGTGATGGTGGACACATGTAATCCTAGCTACTGAGGAGGCTGAGGCAGGAGAATCGCATGAACCCAGGAGGCGGAGGTTGCAGTGAGCCAAGATCATGTCACTGCGCTCCTGCTTGGGTGATAAGAGAGAAAGTCTATCTCAAAAAAGATAAAATGAAAAAGGTATAAAAGTAGTTGTATACATACTTCTGACATATGAGTCATACTGTAAGTGCTGTGATCATAGGGAACATACATTCAGAACTCAATTTAGTGAAACACTGTCTGACAACTAGATTCCTGGACATCAGGACTATTCTGTAAAACCTAAGATAAAAATTCAATTACTATAATAATGATAAAAAGAGAGTGCTACAAACCCACAGATGAGGGAATGACAAATTTGGTCTCAGATGAGAGAAGGGGATACTTTACTAGGCTTTTAGGGGTAAGTAACATTTAAACAAATGAGCATGGAGAAAAATGCTTGTTTCCTAGGCAGATGAAAGACTGGGCAGGGAGTAATGAAAGTTCATTCTGGCAGTGAGGACAGTAGTATGGAACTACAGCCCTGGATGAATGGGGTGGGGGCCAAGCAGGGAGAGTAACGCAGGTTGCACCTGTCAAAATTGATTTGCCACAGATTGTGGCTTACTTGTAATCATCTGCGAACAAGTGTGGGTTTTATCTTAGAGCAAATAGGAGTCACTGAAGGCTTTGAACACCAAAAAGGAAATGAATGGGACTGTTCTGTGAAGAGAGCCCTGGCCACTCAAGAAAGTACATGGTAGACAGATAGGAAGATTAAAAACAAGAAGATCTGTAAGAAGCTAATATGATCATCCACATAAAAGAAACCAACTCCATAAAAGGAGAGAATGAATGAAAGATGTTTTGGTACTGTCTCTGGTTGGATTTATAATGGATTTTTAATTTGTAATTTTATATAATCCCAAAGCTGTGCTTCCGCTGATGTCTCTTCAAAACTACTGCTATACAAAACCTTCCTCTTGCCCCTAGCCCCCCCCACACACACACGTGTGTGTGTGCTCATATACATGCACACACATGCATGTTCACTTGTATATATGCATGTGTACATGTACCTATATGTGCACACACACATTTTTACTTGCATGCTCGTGCATGTACACACATACAAACACAGACACTCACAATAATGTAATGCAGAGAACAAGGCCTAGAATCCCCAGGCTAACATAAGAAGGGCTGTGGGCCTAGTCTACAAAGGAGCTTTTATCAGTAAAGGAAGTGGAGCCCCTTCTTCCTTAAGAAAAGGAAAATGCTGGACTTCTTTTAGTATGTAAAGGATTCTGCAAGCTACCCAAATCAAAAGTCTCCTATCACCTCATAAGAAAGAAAAGAACCACGGAACGTGACCATATGTTTAGTGATTTAACTTAATGCCAACACAGGAATATGTGTTTAATACATTCCCTTCCTTGTGTTAATAATCAATTTTCTGTTGAATACATATGAACTAATTTCACAGGGAATTTAAATTTTCCCCAGAAAAATTAAACAAACATACAAAGACTATTCTCATATAAGAAAATAGGGATTGTATAATAATCAACTTATCAGGAAAATTTTAACAGACAGAAGGAAGGCCACATGGTACTAAACACACCCATGCAAGGACACAAGTTATTAAATGCTACCAACAACCTTGTATTGTCCATATTTTCTTCCTTGCTGTTTTATTTTAGATGAAACCCAGTAACTGAGGAGTAAGTGAGTCACTTTCTTGGTTAGTAGGCAGTAGAGAGCAGATTTAAACCCAGGTCAGCCAGAAATGTTCATCAGGAGCCTAGACTGACACTTACAAGAAAGTGATAAATGTGGATTGTATAAACACCATGGAAAATAATCAAAGATAGTAAAAAAAAAAAAATAGCAAAATGTATAAAGCAATAAAACATGATAGAAATGAATGAAAGAAGATGGATGACTCAATAAAGAGAAAAACGAAAGCTACAATTTCAATAATATAAAATTGTAGTCATGACTATCTTTCACCAAGTAATTCATTACAGTCAGTGCCTGGACACATGCCTAAGAACACTTTTATATGTTTTGTTTCCTGTATAAACAAATAGTGAAAGTAACCTCCAGCCTCAATGTAAACAATCTTATGTTAGTATTTGACCCTTCTGTTCCACATAAATTGGTAAAGAATGATTAAACAAATTTTAGAGCAGTAGATCTGAATGGAGCATATAAAGGAGAAAGGGGGTCTTTTATGACATTTTTCCCTAATTTGCCTTTTTCCATGTATATGCATTTTATTTTATTTTTCTCAAGTATAATTTCAAAATTATTTGACTTACTCATGTTAAAAGAAAACCTTTTAGTTAATTTAAATTCTGATTTTTAGCAAATTATTTTCAACTTAGTGGTAAATTAATATCAATAAAGAAAAGCAGTTGGCAAGATGTTAAGAGAAGACCCATTCCTATTACCGTTTCTTTTCATGTTTATCTGACTTAATGAAAACAAATACATTGTTCCTGACAGTTAATATTTCACGGCTGATAACAATTTTATTTTCCTACAAATGCTTTTATAACTTGTTACAAATACCTCATACCACTTGTGCAACTTATATTTCTTATTAAGACGCAAGGACAAATGATATGTTATATGGGACGTAGACCAGTGATTCAACTCAATTTCATAACCCCAGAGCTGATAGAGTATACAATAATTTCTGAAGCATGCATGTTTCAGAACGGCATTGTCTTCTCTGTTCTCCAGAACCACAGAATTTCTCTGATCTGTTCTAGTGAGGTGACTTGGGATAATATAAACACTTCCAAGGAATTTTCCACTGGCTCATGTCCTGGAAAATTCCTGGGAAGTGTTTATAACAACATATGGCTCATATGACTCAACCTAAAAGAGTAATTTTAGCTACATCCACATAATTATTAAAAAGAAAAAAATATCAGTTTCCATATATAAGAAATCTGACCCAGCCATGTCTTTCCAATATTTCTCCACAATGTTCTTTTCTTGTCTACTCAAAGAACTCTAAATATTCCAAAAGACACTACCTGAGTAAAGCTTTTGCTGTATCCTACTCACAGAGGGGTTGTATTTCCCTAAGCATTTGATTCATGTTTTGAATAGTGTACCTATTATATTTTATTCAAATTATCTATTTACAAGGCTGTCTAGTTCATCTGTGATACTAGTGGCTGAAATAGTCCATTTTTTGATGTAAAAAAAAAATGAACCAGTAAAGGATGGGCTGGTCAATTTTTTTTCACATTGGAAACATAGACAACTTGTAGTTTTATATTTATAACTAAAGTTGTGAAGAACCCACACCTCTTCCTACAAAGCACAGATGTAATGCTTCACTCTGGACTGTGATAGCAGGCCTGTTCTATCTAATTTTGTAAGCAAAAGCAGGCACATGAATTAGTGTGGCCTTCAATACAGTGAACCCCTTGACTTTGCGCATATACACACACACACACACACACACACACACACACACACACACACACTATATATATATATATATATACACACACCTATCTTTTGTAGCACCTGGATTCTTAGTCCTAGACTCTGGAACTAACCATGATTCTTAGAGTTCTCTATAGTACCTTTTAGAAGGTATCCATCATGATCTACTGTACAATCCCATATTCACTTAGTCTATAGAAAATTATTCACATTTAGTTTGCTACCCATTCAAGGCTAAGTTTTTTTTAACCTTGCTAGTCGTCTTTAGCACTTAAAAAATTTAATGATATGTAAAGGAATCTAAGTCTGAAAGAGAAGAAAACTGACATGTCAAACTAGCATTTCTACCAAATAAAGCTGAATTTTCCACTATCGAAGAAAAGGCTTTATATCCTTTGCCACATTCAATGGTACAAATGTGTAGCTTCATACAATATGTGGAAGAGACAGAATTCACAGCCTGTGTTATTTTTTCATAGTTTTCTAGAGTTTGTAAGCTTATTAAAATGTAGACTTTTGGAAATGAATGAGTAAATACCAGGTTTGGCAACAGGATATGGAAATAATAGAAAGAAAGCACGTTTTCTATTTAAGACAAGGACATTGATAAGAAGGATATTGATAGGTACAGGACATCAGCATCTTCAAACACTTCTATCCTTCCAATCCCAGCCCAAGCCCTGCCTGATCCAATTTTCACTGATTCTCCTTCTTTATACTGCACTCATAGATTGTGTGTCGTAATTTATGGTTCATTTTACACTTTCTTAGCCTGCACAAGTAGAAGCTCCTTGATGTAGAAACTGGTTTTTTTTCTCTCTCTTTTTTGCTTCTTTTGGATCTCTTAACATGCCTACTCCAGTACTTAGTACACAGTAGATAACTGGCTAATTAATTGATTAGGTAGATTTAGAGAAAACATTTCAGCGCTAATAAGATTGAGCTCTTATCAAAGAGAGGTTTAAATTCAGAAAGTAATCGGCAAACTGCATGGAATCAAAGACTACACTATGTAGCTGTTTTGGAGCCTCTTGCAACAAAGAGAAACTGAACTTAGTAACAAGGCTTCTTTCAAAAATCATCATATTGCATTAGTAATACTTAAGACATTTAAGTGCAAACATTTTGTGGAAGTTTAGAGACTCTGTTACTATGGTAATTCTTAATGTGAATTTCCACACAGAGATGCCAGGAAGATTTCAATGTTTCTATGTATCTATTTTGGAAGAATATATAGAACTCCTTATATGAAAATTTTATTGTATTTCCAAATCCATTTATGTTAAACTGACTTCATGTTTGTAAACTAAATCCTAGTAAAAATAATTTTAAGCATTTTGAAGAGTAGGGTATCCAACAACCACAGCAATTAATAGCACCTGGAAGTGATGAAGCTACTTAGTCTGAGCAGATAAAAATGCTTTTAAAAAGTAAAATTTGATGATTTTTCAGTATTCTCCTGCCTTCCACACTGACCTTATTCTTTCCACTCTGTACAATAACTGGTCTTGAAGGTTTTAATTTTTCATTGTAGTGATCTTTCTGAATCTGCCATTGACCTAACAGAATATTCAAGAACACTGAATTTTACATCTATATCATGTTTTAGCAATTTGAAGAATTTTGTTCCAACAGAGTAGGTGGATCACTTGACTTCAGTTGTCTCATATTGGAACTAATTAGAATAAAAGAGGGTAAAAAAAAAACATGTCTGGCCCTGTTTACTATTTTATCTCTAATATTTCATACAATCCCTAATAAGTAAATATATACTCAATAAATGTCTTTTTAAACAAATGAATAAATGAACAAGGTAAGGCATAGCCAAACAGGTAGAATTTTGCAGTAAAGGTTAAGAAAGCAAAGCAAGAGTAGTTCTGGGGCTCAGACCTGCTCTCTGTGAGGAAGGAGATGCTGAGAATAGGCAGCAGACAATACTGGCCACGTGAGAGTTGGCACCTCTAAAGTCATGAACTCAAAAAGGCATTAAATATTTCCACAGAGACCCAGATTCAGGAAACAAAGGATTCTTGACATATATAGTACCTGACCCAAAGCAAGAGGAATTCACAGGAATCACTTAATACTTGGTGTGGGGGCTCTTCCGAAAAGTTTCTTTGGAGCAAAGCATATTAAGTAGAAAGTAATAACACATACTATATAAGATGTTAACATATTGTTTTTCCTAATGTAACATGCTTGTTTCTTAATTTTGTCAAATATAGAAACATTAATGAGGCCTCCTAGGCTCTCTTAACCCAGCTATTCTCATTTTCCACTTAGTCCCCAGATTTGTTAATTCAATTTTCCTACTAGAAAACACTTTAGAACCCTGTTTGTATGACTAAAGAGAGATAAATAAATGCTTACTTTAGATCCTAGTGGTTTTGACCAACATATAACACATATCTAACTACTTGAAATTTCTATGGAAATGGGGTTGAGAGCCACTGTTCAACTGAACAAGCAAGTCCTATTTTGCCTGTCCAGCTTACTAATACTTTCTTTTTCTGTTTAGAATGTCTTGGCCTTGCCCTTCTTTCCTTAACTTCCTTCTCATTTGCTAAAATCCAGCTAATATCTCAAGGTCCAACTCCAGTTTTCCCTACTCCTATGGAGACTGTCTGGGTTAGAAAAGTCAGATTTTTAGATCTCTATAGTCTGCATTTTCTTTCTAATTCTATTACTGCACCCACCACACTCTTTGCTTTGCATCTCTACATCTCTATTCTCTAACAGCTCATGACTTCTTTGATGGAAAGAAATATCTCATTTTCATTTTTATCTCTTCAGAACCTGGATACAGCACAAACTCCAAAAATACTTGAATGAATAAGTAATTGAGTGAGTGATGAACAGATATGCTGGATAAAGAAGATGTCTTCTTTGCAACAGAAGACAAGAAAACTGAAGCTCTCAGGGCCATGGTAGAAACAATCCAAACTGTGAAGTGAGTGAGAAATTAACAAACTGAAAAACAAGGAATCTTGAGGACCAAGAAATGTCACATGATAAGAGCTTAATACCTGTGAATTCCCAATCTCAAGTTTCTAATTTTAGCTTCATGTTTAGTAACAACTTTAATAAAGATCCAATCTTCCTCAATGAATATCATTATTTTAGGATATATTTCTATTTTATCAAAGCAAAAAATTAAGATAAAAAATTACTATCCTTTTAAATGAGTAAACTCTCCTAACACATGGCAATTCATTTAATATGCAAGAAAAATCAATTTACTAAGTAGTAGCGCTAACATTAGGAAAGTCTGAACAATTCTTTTAGTCTGAAAAGACAGGATTTCTATTACAGGCCAAAGTTATCCTTTGAGAGAAAAGTGACCTTTGTAAAATTGTGAGGATGATTTTGAACTATAAAATCAGGCATCATAACTATATCCCTCTGTTCTTTTGTATCCTGTTTATTCTGTTTGTTCAAGCCAAGAGCTAGGACATAAAAGGATGCTTTCTCAAAAGACTGAATATTAGAAAGTTATACAACTAAGTGCACATAACATCCAGTCTTCCATGAACAGGAACAAATATTTATTAGTTAATTATATTTCATAGTTTCCAGCCTACCCTTCAAAAACAGGACTGGTTCCCTAATTAGAGCAAAGTAACTATTGGAAATATTGTTAATATAATAGGGGATGCCTAAGGGTACAGTGCCAACAAGCCTTCATGCTGAGAACTGGGCTTAGAGACAGATAGTAAGGGTTGACTCCACTGGTCCTGCAGGACATTTCCCTTCAGTCACAAAACGCCAGAGAAAGATGAGTTAGGAAAATAAAGGTTTGAGATCATGAGCTTCAATAAGCCCAGTGGAGAAGTGAAAAATGTGATTTCCAGAAAAAGTATCTAGATTTAAATATATGCTATTACAATTTCCTTTAAAGGCAATTCATCATTAACAAAAGAACAAAGTGCTATGAAACTATTCCCTTCAAAGAAAGGAAGTAAAGTCAGCAAAGGAGAAAAAAAATGTTGGAGAATCATCAAATACTTTGAGTCAGAGGCATTTATGTGTGATCCAGATACCACAGGGGTCCACAGGTCAAAGCTGGCTTCATAATTATACTAAGACATTATTCCCTTTTCACTCCTATTTTGTCCCAAGTGTACAGTGACATTTTCCAAAAGCCACATGATATTACAAAAGATAAAATACAGAAGCATATATGAGAGTCAAACTGCCTTCTATTAGGTCAAATGTTAAAGAGATTGGCCAAAAATTTAAACCAATGCCATTCTTTTCATTATTTTTCTGCCTTTAGAAAGTAAATAAGTATAGTTGTTCTCATAAAATATGTTATTTTATAGGTGATTATTATTATTTCTAAATGTATTAATACACAGTTTAATTTTGAATATGTTAAATATTTGAATAGACGTATTACCTATAAAAACAAAAGCTTTTGAGGATCCTGTTTCTAACACGCTAAGATACCCCATGACCAAAAGTTTAACAACTGTTGGTTTATACAATCTTCCCTCTCTCTGCAAATTCAGTCTTTATCATTCTTCCATTTGCTCAAGCTAATAATCTGGGGGTCGTCTTTCATTCTCTTTCTCTCGTTCTCCTATATATTGTCAAAGGATCCTTGGGGTGTCACTTTGCCAGCTGGAAACCTCTGTGGCCAGTAGCACTTTTGCCTGAATTTTGCTTGGGCCCACTGGCTGGGCTCATTCTGCCCACTTAGTGGGGCAGTCTACACTCGGCTCATGCTACCAGGCCCAATCCCATGCCTGCCAAAAGTAAGCTGGGTGCAGAGCAGCAAGGGGTACATGAGGAAGCAAGCATGAGATCCAGCCACTGCACACAGGCAGACACACCAGCGGCAGCAGGGTGGTCAACTCCAGGTACCAGCATGGGTACTAACTCCCTGCAAGGCTGCAGCCGGACCAGGCATATCGCAAGTGGCTTCCACTGCTGGCACTGGGAAATGCTGTGGCACCTAGAAACTTAGAGACACCAGGAACTGTGGAGTCCCAAAGAGGGTGTCACAGTACTCGTTCCGGAGCTTCTACGTCTGGGCTCCCAAAAGGGCCACAGCTCTTCTCTCCTCTCTTCTGTCCTTTTCATCACCCTCAACACGGCAAGTGAGGGGCATGTTTCAGGACTGTTTGTGTTTACAGCTTTCAGTCCTGATGTTCAGAAGGTCCCAAGTTGTTGTTCCACATCCAGGAGGAATGAGGTATGCAGATAAGGGTGAATGAGGGGAAGAGGTGCTTTATTGAGCAACAGTACAACTCTCAGTAGACCTGAAGTGGGTAGCTTCTCTCCACAGGCATGTCCTCCTGACAAGTCCAGCTTTCAGTGGAGAGGAGACCCAGAGTGGGTAGCTCCTATCTGCAGGCAGGTTGTCCCATCGAGTATGCAGCTCTCAGCAGAGAGGAGATCAGGAGTGAGTAGCTCCTATCTGCAGGTAGATGGTCCCCCAAGTCCACCCCAGTCTGGCTGAGTCTGGGAGTCTTTATGGGCTTCAGAGGGGAGGAAGTATGTGCTGATTGATCCATGGTCATCCATGTGCAGGATTGGATAAAGCACCATAAGTTCTCACTCTGGTCTGCAGAACTGGTTTTCCAGCCTCCAGGCTTTAGGCCGTCTCCGGCCTGAAGGCGGATCTTCACCAGGACCCACCACATTTTTCCCAGTAGCCTCTCTGCTGCCTGCTGAGGGGCATGGCACCCAGGCTGCTCATGCTGAGGGGCGCCTGCAGGCCAGAACTTCACTTCCTCAGCACCCTTTTATTCTCCCTCATGTGCTCATCAGTGCCTAAAGTCTCAAGAGGGCTGAGGCTGCAGAGGACTGGTGTTTCGGCACCACCACAAGTGCAGGCACACCCAGCTGTGTTGCAATAGCTGCAATAGCCCCTAGGCTCAGCTATAACCCTGCTCTGAAATTGGAAAAGGCTCCCAGAGCAGGGAGAGGCCAGGCAGTGGGAGCAGGCACCTCTGAGCTTGCAGGGACAGGGGGCTTTCCTAAGAGCATGGAGATGCTCAGGTTCCTAGTGGTGACTCCGAGGCTGTGGCTGCAGCTGCACCCAGGATGGTGGGTCTCCCACCCCTTCAACTTGGAAGGGGTCAGGGCTTCCACCTGTTCCTGGCTACTGCTGGCCCTGTGGTGCACAGCCCCAGCCTGCTGCAGTTGGCATTATTTGCGGCAGCTGCTCCAGACAGGCCACTGCTGCTATCAATATCAACTACTATGAAAGCCTACACGTTCTACCAACAATGTATATGTCTGACCTGTGTTCTACTTTCCCTCTCTACTCCATCATCATTACTGAAGAACCATTATTTGCCATAACATCCCTACCACTGACTTTGTTGCTTCTACTCTTGCCCTTCTCCAATCCATTCTTATATTCAGCCAAACATCTTTTATCCCACAGGTGCTACAGCCTCAGTGCCCATATCCTAGGATCCTTTTAGGGATATGACGAAATGTTTGGAACTTGAAAAATAATCATTGAAACTGAGAGAAAAATAACCCACAAAATGAAAGCTTATTAATGCTTATTTGAAAATCTTTAGAATGGCATATCAACTAATCAATACAATTCAATTAGCTATAGAAAACTTACCTTTAACTAAGGATATGGATCCAGTTTAAGATGCATTATAAGATGGTGTGAAGTGTCCAGAAGGGAGAGTAATTTGGTTCATACCTACGTCTACCTTCATCTTGTACATTCTCCCTCTCATTTACTATGTTCTAACAACACTAATGGGGTTGTTGGTGTGAAACATGAAAAGCTCCTTCCTACCTTTGAGCTTTTTCACTTTTAGTTCCTTGAGTCAGACGTTCTTCTCCAAACATTTCTCAAGTTTAATTCTTGTTTTGTTTTCTTCAGGAAGGTTTTCCTTGGATATTCTATAAAAGTTTTTTTTTTTTTTAGGTTACTCTGTAACCTCTAAATGTTTACTCTTTCAAGTCACTGCATATATGATCCTATAATTATTTACTTATGGAATGTTTAGTGTCTATATACTCCAATAAAGTGCAAGCCATCCAAGGGTAGAAATCAGGGCTGATGCATATGTATATGTATGTGTATGTGTGTGTGTGTGTGTGTGTGTGTGTGTGTGTATATATATATATATATGTATATATGTGTATATGTATGTGCATGTTATATGTCTGTGTATGTGTATGTGTAGGATGGGAGAGGGGGAGATATCCAGTATCTAACTCATGGCTGGACATAGAATAAGAGATCAAATTATTTGAAAAGCGAATGAATAAAAGATTGGCTCCTAATTTAACAGTGTGTCACCTTCATAGCCCATGTTTCTGGGCCTTAAATTTCCTTATCTGTAAAACTGGGAAAGTATTAGTACTTTACACTTGCTCATCCATTCATTATACAAATATATGAAGAAAATACACACAATTTAAGGCCTTAGCATAGGCACTGAATATTTAACGAATAAAACAGACAAAAATCCTCACTTTTAGGGATTTTACATTCTGGTTTGAGAAACAGACAATAAACAAGCAATTAGCTAAAGTATACAACATACCAGGAAATGACAAAGGCAATGGGAAAAATAAAGCAGAACATTAGATGAGGAAAATCTAGAAGGTGGATTTGTTGGGAATTGCAATGTTAAACAGGATGATCAGAGAAGGCAAAAAAGATGACACCTAAGCAATGAGTATATAAAGTTATTGAGTATTTAGAGTTACAGTGATCAAACAGGAATGAAGCTAAATTACATGATAAGGTATAGCCACTTAATAAATAGTGAGAGTATTTTTTGCTGAGTCCACAACCTAGATAAGAACAAAGGGCACCATACTAGCATCTTGAGACCTAATAAAAACTCCCTCATTTAGATAATCTGTCATAAATGAGGTTTTAGGGTAGAAGGGCATTCTCTTGAATCATGAGTCTTGTGGTTTAATTATACTAAAAACACTTCCTACTTCTCATGATATTCTAGGACTCTATTCTTGTAAGCAATTCCTGTGTGGATAAATGAAACTGAACTAGGAAAGTAAATGTGATTCAGACAAACTAACAGTTTTACAGTGAAAAAAATACTCTATTTCTTCTAACTCTACAAGACTGAAAGGCTGTCCCTGTCCCCTGAGTTGGAATAGATTGATAACAACACCTGTTATAACCATAGCTGCATATTTTGAATGCTTATTGAATTTATTCTGCTTATTAACTTTATAATGTAAGTAATTTTATTACCTCATTTTTCACATGAGGAAACTGAGGCTCAGAAATTTAAGTGTGCAACACTAAGTGATTGATTAGGTCTCTGTGCCTACAAAAACTGTGCAACAAGGCTTCTTCATTATTTCACATTCCTGAACACTTATTAAGGATGAATAAGGCATCTCTGATAAAACTGCTGGAAATGAATGGAAATTGTAAATGAGATTTTAAAGTCAAGGAGAAATAATGTGTGGATTATAAAAAGGTGGATGTTCTTAAGTACTTACCAGACATAAGTTCATTGGTCATTCTAAGCAACTTCTAAAGCATGCCAGAAATACAGATCCATAGAAAAGCTAAGAATAATTTTTTGGAATAGTCACATGCCCTCAAATCCTCTGCTCTTTCGTTCTCGCTCTTCCAAATTAACACAATTGTTTACATACTTATTTGAGCTTCCCAGAGTTGGTAATTACCATCTCTGAGTCTCAAGCATTCCTCTGAAATTCTAAACCTTTCCTCCAACACAAATCCCATCTCTCTGAAGGTATTTGATTTATGTTTATAAAGTTACTCTGAGATGAAATAGGAAATAATTATGAAGAAGGGTCTGTTATTGACTCTTGGCTGCTTTTGGAGTTATTTTTCTCAGAAATATGACAATTAGGAGACAGATTTATATTTTGCTATGTTCTTAATGATATACAATGGGTGATTTTTTAAAGGAATATGATAAATGCTAATATGAAACTGAGCTATGCCAACTAATGACAGCAGGAAGAGAAACTCTGATTAAGGCTATTGTATTGCAGCTTCTTGAAGACCTATGAATATCTTCAAAAATTAAAATATATGCAGTAACTTAAAATAAGAAAGCAGTCAGTAAATTATTCACAAACATTCAAGCATAGGAAATAATACTAGGTTGAACTATAAGAAATAGTCCTTATTTGATCTTTTTGACATATAAAAATGATAATTATATAGCTCAACCCAAAGAGTAAAGGCTATATTTTTAAAGTGTATTATGTTCTATTATTCTGACCTCAGATGCATGGGTTTCTATGTCCTTATTAAAAATTGTTCAATTTTCTGATTTATACTTTTCTTGTATAGAGGCTTTAATAATCACTTAATCCTAAGGTCACAGAAATAGATAAAGACAGCAGGCTTAAAATAATAGCAAAGAGAAAAAAAATAAAAAGAGATAGGGAAGAGAAGGAGTGGCAGAGAAGGACACAGGACAGAGACATACTGAAAAATCTGCATGAGGCAGAGTGTTACAGAAACAAAATAGAGAGACTCCAGTGAATCAAGAAAGGGGAGGAATGGAGGAAGTACATCAATTTTTGCTCAGGAAAATCTGTCTTTCTGAGTATATGCTGACCTGCAAGCAATTGTAAGCTCTCAATAAATGTTGCTGTTTTTAGCATTGTTAGTGTTGTGACTGCCTTTGTTATTATATTCAACCTATTAAGTAGGGTAAGCATGTATTTTTTGCTTATGTTCAATTTCCTATTGTTTCTCTGAGCTTAGTGTGCAAACGGAGGCACAGAATAATCGAATCAGAATGATTTAGGTTCAAATTATTGGCTCTACTTCTTACTTACTAGAGTAACTCCTTTGAGTCTTAATCTCCTGCACTTTTAACTGGAGTTAATTATCTACATGAATCCACCACACATGCCTCATGATAAAATATCAGTGAATTCTAAGTACTTGTAGCTATATCAAAACATCATATTTCAAATGAATTATTTCTTCCAAAAAAAAGGGGAGAAAAAATCAGGTGTGGTGGCTCACCCCTACCTCAGCTCACTCTGGGAGGCTGAGGTAGGTGGACCACCTGAGGTCAGGAGTTTGAGACCAGCCTGGCCAACATGGTGAAACCACATTTCTAGCAAAAATACAAAAATTAGCCAGGCATGGTGGCATACCTGTAGTCCCACCCACTCAGGAGGCTGAGGCAGGAGAATTGCTTGAACCTGAGAAGTGGAGGTTACAATGATCTGAGATCATGCCACTGCACTAGCCTGGGTGACAGAATGTGACTCCATCTCAAAAAAAAAAAAAAGAAGAAGAAATAGATGTAATCCAATGTGAGCACAGTGGTCGTGCTGAGGCATTGACTAAGGAGTGTTTTTAAATATTGGATAAGAAGTTTATATTGTAAGTATAACAAAAATGCATGCAGATTTAAAATATTAATTTTAATAACACTGTTATAATACATTATGTGTTTTATGCTCCATCCTGAGCTGATGTTTTGTTAATTACTACCCATCCCTACTGTCTTCTGGAAAACCTTACACTGAAGGAAAGTCAATCCCACCTGTAGTTCCCAATAGCAAAACTTCAATATAGGCTAAGAACATCTACGATCAAGTTTTGTGCCTTTTCTGAAAGAAATAAAGCGGACTATTGATGTTATTGATTTAATATTCATAACTTTTACTTTAGGACTGACCCTCAGATTCCAAGATATATAGTCAGTCTGTCATTTTGCTGAAACATGCATTATTATAATTATAAGCACTTCAAGGCTGGGGTGAAGCATGAATCACTGAGTTTGTAAGAGAGGGACTAATCAAAAAGCTTATTTATCATGATCAAGTAGGCTTCATCCCGGGGATGCAAGGCTGGTTCAACATATGCAAGTCTATAAATGTAATCCCTCACAAAAACAGAACCAAAGACAAAAAACATATGATTATCTCAATAGATGCAGAGAAGGTCTTCAACAAAATTCTACAGCCTTTTATGCTAAAAACCCTCAATAAACTAGGTATTTATGGTATGTATCACAAAATAATAAAAGCTATTTATGACAAACACACAGCCAATATCATACCGAATGGGCAAAAACTGGAAGCATTCCCTTTGAAATCCGGCACTAGACAAGGATGCCCTCTCTCACCACTCCTATTCAATATAGTATTGGAAGTTCTGGCCAGAGCAATCAGGCAAGAAAAAGAAATAAAGGGTATTCAATTAGGAAAAGTGGAAGTCAAATTGTCTCTAATGCAGATGACATGATCGTATATTTAGAAGACCCCATCATATCAGCCCCAAATCTCCTGAAACTGATAAGCAACTTCAGCAAAGTCTCAGGATACAAAATCAATGTGCAGAAATCACAAGCATTTCTATACACCAACAACAGACAAACAGAGAGCCAAATCAAAAGTGAACTCCCATTTACAATTGCTACAAAGAGAATAAAATACCTAGGAATACATCGAACAAAGGATGTAAAGGACCTCTTCAAGAACTACAAACCGCTGCTCAATGAAATAAGAGAGAACACAAACAAATGGGAAAATATTCCATGCTCATGTTTGGGAAGAATCAACATCATGCATCGTGAAAATGGTCATACTGCCCAAAATAATTTATAGATTCAACGCGATCCCTATCAAGTTACCAATGACCTTCTTCACAGAACTGGAAAAAAACCACTTCAAACTTCATATGGAACCAAAAGAGAGCCCGCATGGCCAAAATAATCTTAAGCAAAAAGAACAAAGCTGGAGGCATCATGCTACCTGACTTCAAACTATACTACAAGACCACAATAATCAAAAAAGTATGGTACTGGTACCAAAAGAGAGACATAGACCAATGGAACATAATAGAGGCCTCAGAAGCAACACCACACATTTACAATCACCTGATCTTTGACAAACCTGAGAAAAACAAGCAATGGGGAAAGGAGTCCCTGTTTAATAAATGGTGCTGAGAAAACTGACTAGCAATGGGCAGAAAGCAGAAACTGGACCCCTTCCTGACAGCTTACACTAAAATTAACTCCAGATGGATTAAAGATCTAAACATAAGGCCTAACACCATAAAAACCCTGGAAGAAAACCTAGGCAAAACCATTCAGGACACAGGCATAGGCAAAGGCTTCATGGCTAAAACACCAAAAGCAATGGCAACAAAAGACAAAATAGACAAATGGGGTCTAATTAAATTCCAGAGCTTCTGTACAGCAAAAGAAACAATCATTAGAGTGAACCAGCAACCAACAGAATGGGGAAAAGTTTTTGCAATCTACCCATCTGACAAAGGGCAAATATCCAGAATCTACAAAGAACTAAAACAGATTTATAAGAAAAAAACAAACAAACCCATTCAAAAGTGGGTGAGGGATATGAACAGAAACTTTACAAAAGAAGACATCGATGAGGCCAAAAAACATGAAAAAATGCTCATCATCACTGGTCATTAGAGAAATGCAAATCAAAACCACATTGAGATACCATCTCACACCAGTTAGAATGGCGATCATTAAAAAATCTGGAGACAATAGATTCTGGAGATGATGTGGAGAAATAGAAACACTTTTACACTGTTGGTGGGAGTGCAAATTAGTTCAACCATTGTGGAAGACAGTGTGGCAATTCCCCAAGGACCCAGAAATAGAAATACCATGTGACCCAGCAATCCCATTACTGGGTATATACTCAAAGAATTATAAATTGTTGTATTATAAAGACACATGCACACATATGTTCATTGTGGCACTGTTTACAATAGCAAAGACCTGGAACCAACCCAAATGTCCATCAACAATAGACTGGATAAAGAAAATGTGGCACATATACACCATGAAATACTAATCAGCCATAAAAAATGATGAGCTCATGTCCTTCATAGGGACATGGATAAATCTGGAAACCATCATTCTTAGAAAACTGACACAACAACAGAAAACCAAATACTGCATGTTCTAACTCATAGGCGTGTGTTGAACAATTAGAACATGTGGACACAGGGAGGGGAGCATCACACACTGTGGTCATTTGGAAGGGGGCTGGGGGAGGGACAGAGGGTGGGGGGTGGGGAGTATGGGGTGGGATAACAAGGGGAGAAATACCAGATATAGGTGATGCGAGGATGAAGGCAGCAAACCACCTTGCCATATATGTAGCCATGCAACAATCCTGCATGATCTGCACATGTACCCCAGAACCTAAAGTACAATAATAAAAAAAAGACGTATCTCAACACAGTTTTATTGTTCTCTTCATTATCATTTATCCATTGTATAGAGAAAATCATATGCTAAATAGATACTTATGAATCTGTGGACTGACAAGTTCCCTGGATGGATCATTCACAAATGATGAGAGTTTAGTATTCATCAAAAAGTTATGAATATTTGAAATTCCTTGTTTCAAACAGGTCAGCTCAATGCATTACACTTCTCTAATATTCTCTTTAGATACAGAGGGTAATCATTTATTGTAGGGAAAAAAATTTAAGCCTCGGATAAGAATGAGAAAGTTGTTCTTGACAGTGTGATGTGTCTAGATGCTCTTGAATTAGGAGTTGAAGAATAGTTATTGTTATAATAGAATATGGAATATTTTTTGGCATGAAAGGTTTGTTTTTTTCTTAATAAAGTCTCTGAATACTCCGGGAAAGCAATGAAATAGTAAATTCTCTACCATACATAGTTCCTTTGGGATTGAAGCAGGAATAAAATAAGAATTGCCTTTCATTAAGTTTTCCTATTATGTCTTATGAAAATTAATTACCCCTTAAATGGACCTGATGCAAAATAGTCATACATTGTATGTTTCCTATTTCCCACACAGCATCTTTTCAAAAATTAAATATAGCCAATAGTTCCAATTCAAAAGGGAATAATTAAAAGCAATGTGGGGAAGTGAAGAGATAATGATGCCATTTTAAAATTAATTGAAGCATTTAAAATTAACAGGCCTTTCTTAGAGTCTAATTTCTGTTAAAATTTGGTAGTTTATATATATATATATATATATATATGCATGAGTATTCGATGTTTATATTAAATCTGATTTTGAATGTTACAGTCTGAGAAATAATAAACAGATAATTTCTGTTAATCCTTTAAAAATCTTTCAATTAGTATAAAACAAAATGAAATGCTATAGAGGATTTATTTAAACAGAAAACAATACATTTTAATGTATCTACATGCTAACTATTTTCTGTATATGGGATCTTATTAAGATTAGAGACAATGCCTCATTGGTATTCTCCAATTAAATTAAACCCAGTGGAGGTACAATATCCCTCTCATGACTTTCAGAGTTATAATGACAAAATTCTAGAAAATAATGCCGTATCAAACACACACACATGCACGCACACATACACACACACACCAACCATCAGAAATAATGACAAAACATTGGGTTATGAGTCTTGCTCTATCATAAGACATAGTCAGAAGCTCGTTGTGCATTTGCCTTCTCATCCCAGTAGAGTTCCCCAGAGATGAGTGTATATAGGCAATGAGTAGCATTCTCACATGGGCTTAAGTAAATTTAAGGATAAAATACAGATCTCGCTCAGTGTCTTACTGTAATCAACATGGTTGACTCTTTTCCACTCGCAGGCCTCTTGCCTCAAGTTACAGTGATATACTTCTGCCCTATTTGAGCCAATCACACCCAAAATGGGTGGTGCAGAGTTACTGGAGGCCAAGTGGGGATTAATTTATTTAGAATGCTTTTGCCATAAATCTATCTCTTCCCTAGAACAATCATTCTTAAGATTCCTGATTTATTAGTTTCTGGGAATTTCCCCTTCCTGAAAGAAAAAAAAATGTTAGATGGGAGTAGGAGTTAAATTGAAAATGACTAACTCATCAACCAGATAACACTGTAGCTAAAGACAAAGGGACAAATAAGTAGACCTTGGTAACTTCATCCCTGATCAGAGTAACTATCAAGAGTGCCACTGGATTTTCTTCCGCCTTTCTTCTTATTTCCTTTTCTGCTTTAGAATTTGGGTAGCTCCTGATCCAGTAGTTCTATTTACCGTCTCTGGGCCCAGTCTGGCTCCCTATGCTGCATTTCACTTCCCCGTTTCTATACTATCAATATGAAGTGCTTTAGTGAGTTTTTGTTAGACTATGCTACAGTAACAATGAAAATCATTGTGGCTGGCTAACAAAAAGCAAGACGGTTTCCCACTCACATTATATATTGCTTGTTGGTTAACAGTGTTCTGCTCTTCCTACAGTCCAGAATCCAGAGTGAAGAAAAAAAGTCCCCATCATGGGGACTGCTGTTCCATGGCAGAGGGAAAAGAAAAAGGCTATACCCAGGTGATGACTCTCAAAGCCTCTTCCTACAACTGACACAATCAGGCCACATATATTTCAGTAGCCCCAACAAGCTACATGGCTAAACTGAATGCTGATGAGATGGGGAACTATAATTCTCTCAATCAGAGGGGTATATGGTTGTTGAACAGTGATGAAAATTACTACAGACTTGCTATTATGCTCAACTCTGTGACCCATTTCTGGTCCCTAGGACTCCAATCTCAGGCCTACAGGCTTTGGTAGGCTAATACGGAAAAGGATATCTTTATTATCAATATTAAACCAGCACAATTTAAAAAGAAAAAACCTGAAGTTCACACCTCCCTCTCTGCCACAGAAATATGCTTTCCTTGACCCAGTTTTTTTTTTTTTTTTCAATTCAGTCAGCCTTATATGTCAGATTTTTTTTACAGGAATCACAGGGTTTAATTTATAGCACGTCATTTGATTTAAGCTGCACGTGAGACTCATGGGCAGTTATGTCAGTTATCATCTGTCTGTTATGATCATGTCTTTTCTTCCTTCGCATCCCCATGGAGCATAACCAAGCCCATAGCTTTCTTTGAAGTGATTTTCTGCTTTGGAAGCAACTCCCAAAAGTCACATGTCAAGACTAGAAAATTAAATTAAATTAAAATGAGCCCATTGCACATTATAGCTTATCATTTCAACTTCAAATCTGGCAACTGAGCATTTACATATTGATATACTGTTATTGCCCTAATATACCATATATACATGTGTGTTATATATTCTATGTGGATTTGAAGGGTAAGTTTCAGACACCATAATTATAATTTTGAAATGTGTGTCATTCAACTGCTGACAATGCTGCATTTCTAATGCATTTCATCTTTTCTGCTTGGTCAACTCCTAAACAAAATGACTCATCTCAACAAGACCCTGCTTTTTGACGATTTATCAAAATGGGTTGAGAAAGAGTGTATCAAGTCAATGGGTTCAGAAAGAACTACAAAGCTTGTTCTCCAGTCTTGTATTTTGAGATGACACTGTAAGAGTGAAAGGCCAAAGAGATACAGTTTATCTGAGCAGGGTAAAAAGAAATGGACATACAGATAAAACATCTGTCTCAATATTGTAACCCCATTCTGGGTTTTATTTTAAATACAGCTGTTGAAACTCCCATGTCTTCTACTCCTTCCCTCCTGCTATGATGTGAATGTTTAGTGCTGCCTCCCCCAAAATTTATATGTTGAAATTCTAACCCACAAGGTAATGGCATAAGTAGAGGGGCCCTTTGGAAGGTGATCAAGTCATCTATTCTGAAATCTGAATAGTGATTATGCAGACCAAGTTATGTATTATTTACATAAAATAGATTTACTTGACTCCTCCCCTCTACTCAGAGCACAAGATGGAAAACATATTTAGGGAATTAAGGGGGAAAAACATTCAACATCTACTCTAGAAGTTTATGTGTAGATCTTCCACTATCACTGGTAGGTACACTTGGTCAAAGACATTTTTTAAGCTCTTCTTATTTAAAACACACACACAATAAAACATCTCTATTTGATGATTTTGGTTTAATCTGAAATAAACTTTGCATAGCAAACTGCAAACACCTAAAGCAGCTTTTATTGTTTCTGCTATAAGTTAAGTCCCTAGTACAACACTGTCCCTGGCATGTGAAAACAGGGAAAACCAGCTTGAAGCTCTGTACATGCACCACACAGACCCAGAATAATACCAGCTGCTCCATCTAGAATGTTATCTAATTCCACATTATCATTGCAATTCAAAGCAAGACCTACATTGAATGAAGAAGACTTTCTATTCATTAGAGTTTAACAGAGACTGAAAACTTTGCTCTGATAGTATCTCATTGACTTTATATCTATGCCCATATATGGTGGCATAGTGCATAATTAACAGAGGAAGCTGAGACTTCCCCAGTGCTAAAAGTTGACATTATTTTTCTATGAGGCCAAATACCATACACTTGTGTCCCCAATTTCTCTAGCCTGTAGGTCCTTATACTTAACACAAGCTACTTTGCAATATTCCCTCCTCCTCACCCCATGTCTAACTCTAACCGTCTGTCTCTTCCTTTATTGAACTTCCCCCTTCCTATCCCTCGGTTCTCAGCTTAGATCACATTTCTTCCAGGAAATCTCCTGACCTATGGTCACTCCTCGGTTAGGCTTGTCTTTTATGTGTTCCCAGAGTACCCTGCTGCCTTGTTTTAGTACTCATCACAGTGTTTCTAACTTGCTGCTCTATTTTTCTCAATCTCACCTAAGGGTGAGACATTGTCTATTTTGTCTGGTCTAATATCCAGAACCTAGCACCTTCTTTTAAGTACATGATCTTAGTTTAGTAATTGCTTACTGAGTGAATGAAGTGCTTATAATACCTACTTTGGTTCTAGGTTTTCTTTTCAAACAGCTCCTTCCTTAAAGGAGTATGGATACTTAATTAAGTGGAAATTTATATTTTTACATACAGTTACTTCTTATAATTATAATACACATTATGTGAGCCGCTCTTCCAGCAGTTACAAAATAGTAGTAAGCCAGGCAGAAAAATATAATTTCAGCAGTTAAAAGAAGTACAGTCGACTTTATGAATAATAATTTAGAAATTCTGTTCTGGCAGTAATAAATGTACTACTAATAATATTCAAATGGAGAGATACAGCTGAGTGGAGAGTGAAAAATGTACACTCCTAGTTCTGTCGAGGGGCTTGCACCCTGTGATAGTACTTCTCTTTCTGGGTATATGCATTGATTATTTGGCAACCCCTGCCTGACTCCCTCTCCCCCAGCCACCCACTCTCTGTAGTTACATTACACCATGCAATTATTTTTGGTCTATGAACTGTGGACAAAAATGACATGCATCAACTCCAGAACTGGAGAAATTAATCTCTAGAAGAAAACCTTCACCTTTTTCTTATTTAACTAGCCACCTCAGCCAATGATATTCCAGAGGAAGGAGTGCTTACTAACTAGGGTCTTGAAGCAAGGTCAGTATGGAACAAACCTTCTGCCAGGGTCTATGGCCCAGGGATACATGGTATGAGTTAAAAATAAACTAACATTGTAAAGCTGTTTGTTACACCTCCATAACCTGCCTTGCTCTAATAGAATTCTTCTGTGTGCTCGTGTTTGAGTAGGGGCATCCGGTGAGTCCCTGGTTGTAAGAAGAGAGGAACTCTGATCAGAGAGACACTTCTCCCCAAAATGCCCACTTTGTACATATAGGATGTGTCAGATACAGGTTTGACTTTGTCCTAGGATTACTTCTCTCGGAAAGCACTTGTACTAAATGGCATATATGTGTTTACTTACAGTAGCCTCTTTGAATGATACCCACAGTAGTTCCATTAAGAGTGTGCAAAAAGGCGAGGCGCAGTGGCTCACGCCCGTAATCCCAGCATTTTGGGAGGCCGAGGCGGGTGGATCACGAGGTCAAGAGATGGAGACCATCCTGGTCAACATGGTGAAACTCTGTCTTTACTAAAAATACAAAAATTAGCTGGGCATGGTGGCGCATGCCTGTAGTCCCAGCTACTCAGGAGGCTGAGGCAGGAGAATTGCTTGAACCCAGGAGGCGGAGG
>NW_016107522.1:2749012-2824269 GCF_001604975.1 Cebus imitator | reverse complement strand
CAAAAAGAAAGCTCAGAAGTCCCAGGAGTAAAGACTTAATGACTGAAGGAAGCACACTAAGGAAGATCTAAAACAACAAAATGTTAGCCCAATGCTCACCTGGTGAATTAGTTTTCTATTACTTCTATAACAAATTATAAGAAATTTAGAAGATTAAACAGAAATTTATCATAGGGCTAAAATCAAGATGTTGAAATGGCTGCACTGATTTCTGGAAGCTCTAGAAAGAAGACAACATATTTATTTTCTTCCATTCAAGCTCCTGCAGACTCCTCATGTTCCTTGACTCATGGCCTCTTCCTCTGCCTTCAAAGCCAGGAGTGCTGAGCCAAGTCATTTCACATTGCTGCCTCTTTGGTTGTATCCCTTCTGGTCCTTTCTTCTAATTTTAAGGGCCACTGTCATTATATTAGGTCTACGCAGGTAATTCAGGATAGCATCCCTATTTTAAGCTCAGCTGCTTAACAACCTCAAACCAGTCTGCAATATTAATTCGTCTTTGCCATTCAAAGTAACATATTCACAGAATCCAAGGATTAGGACATAGACAACTATGGGGGCCATGATTCTGCCTACCACCTTGATTTTAATCTGTGATCTCACTGGAGGACATGCACAGCTTCTCGGAATCATGTCTGAGGTAACACAGTAGCCATTATTTAATACAACCTTATTTAACATAATTCACAAGCATTCTCTTTGAGATAGATTATTATAATCCTCACTGAAGGGATATGAAACACATTGAAAACAGCCCAAACCATGTCTATTCTTCAGACTCCTAGGAGAATAAATCGTGAGAAGTTTTACTACTTTTAATTATTTACATTGAATTAACAATTTTTGTCAACACAAATATATGAGTATATATATAGGAAATAAATAAAATATATATATGTGATTATATATAATCACATTTGGAGATAATATTAAAAGTCTAAAAACTCAAGAGGTTACAATAATGGTTTTCCTCTACTAGACAGAGGAGAAAGTCTCAGTATTTTGCCACAAATCATTAAGATTCCTGTCCGCTAAACCTGACTTCCAGTTGTACTCAGGAAAGTATCAAAAGATTGATAAAAGTACCTGTACAACATCATTCCCCAAGAGCACAAAGCAGAGGTAAAGAGCATGTGCTGGATCCATTTTACTTGTTTTAACTTTAACAGATAGGGGAAGAGGCTATTGGAAATGAACTGTCCTGGTTTAGGAGCTAAGACTGTTTGTTCATTATACATCACAAGCTGCAGGATAAAGATGTTATAGATGTAGATATTACCTAAGGTAGGAAAGGGTCAGCCTGCAGCTCCCTCCCCTGTCAATATTCATAAGCCCTTAGTATTACAGATAAAAACATGGTGAGTGTGCATTTTCCCCTCAAAGTATGCACTTAGCCAATACTTACTAATAAGTATCAGAGTAAACGTTTAGAAGAGGCAACAAAATATACTTTTCAACAGGTAGGATACATTATGGTTCAGTTAAGAGTGGTTATTTATACATAGGCCTACAAATATGGTTCTATGCATATTGAGCTACTGCCCTGTGGAAGCCATTGTGCCAGTAACTAAATTACTGGTACTGCCATGATATTACCACCCTGAAAAAAAAACTCAAGATAACAACTTAGATATTAAGATTCAAAAGAAATGTACTGATTTGCTAATGTGATCCTGGCTTTCCAGAATAATATGGATTCTCCTGCCTCTAGATAGATTAGAAAGGGAATATTTTGATATATCACATTTCTACCTGTTGCCTAACTTTTCCTGTAAAATGTGATACATTTCACTATGTCACTTTTCTATCAGTTGCCTAACTTTTCCTACAAAAATAATCTCAAAAGGATACAGTCCTTCTCAGCCTAGCAAGTAAAATTTCAGTAAGCTTAAAAAACAATTGTAATGTTTCTCATTTATAAAACACCCTCTGCTGGACTAAGTATGTGCATAATTGCATGTGTGGTGACCAGTGCTGAAATTATTGTCTACATTTCTCAGAGGAGGAAGCTGTGTCTAACAGTGGCTAAGGACTGCTGAGCAGGTGAATGGCAGACCTGGAGCCATGTGGCTCCCAGCTTTTATCCCTGTATTTATTTCAGAAAACTGTCTCATCTCTAAAAAGGCAATTTGTTTACAAATGATGTTCAAATTAAATGTGCATTATTGTGGCTTCCAATTCTTTGTTCATTGAATAATGCAGAGGGATTCCTCTCAGGGAGTAGGAGATCAGGGAGGAGATCTATAAAGCCCCTTTGAAACTCCTTGTGTTTGTTAGTCATGCACATATGCATAAGTGTGTCTTATCTGCATCCATACAAACTTGAATGCATTTCACGGACTCATTACTTATTGAATTTTAAAGTGAATTAAAAGTTCATGTAATTGTAAATTATCAAGACATGAAAAAAACTGTCAAATATTAAAGATAAAGTAATTCAAGAAATATGGATTGGAACGCATGGAAGTTTGGTGATCAGAAACATGTGCTCCAGGGATATCTGGGTTTTAAATCAAGATATCACTGCCTTCTACATATTAGTTCATTTTCACATTGCTATAAGAAAATGTTCAAGACTGGGTAATTCATAAAGGAAAGAAGTTTAATTGACTAACAGTTCCATATGGCTGGGAAGGCCTAGGGAAACTTACAGTCATGGTGAAAGGGGAAGCAAACATGTCCTTCACAAGGTGGCAGGAGCAAGAAGTGCGAGCAGGGTACATGCCAGATGCTTATATAACCATCAGATCTTGTGAGAACTCACTCACTATCATGAGAACAGCACAGGGAAAACCACCCCCATGATCCAATTACCTCCACCTGTTCCTGCCCTTGACATGTGGGAATTAGAGGGATTACAACTTGAGGGGAGATTCAGGAGGTGACACGAGCCAAACGACATAAACTAAGCTACAATTTTCTCTTTTGAAAAGAGAAAGAAAATCTATGCCTTCCTCATAGGACAGTTATGAAGATTAAATAATCTATATAAATTAGTTGCTCTAAATTAAAATTCCCACCATTGAAGTGGCATGTGGCAATGACAGTGGACATTTTTGGGTGTCACAACTTGAAGGGAGGTACTACTAGTGAAGAAGGAAATTATATAATAGCAATAATAGTAAACCAAACCTTATAATTTGTAGTTGCTACATAATAAAGTAAATTTTGCTGTGTTATGTGTTGTTTAATATACTACCTCCCCAGCTCTGTTTAACACAGAATATTTGCCTTCCTGCAAATCATTAAACCTTATCTATCCTCCTCACATTCTTAGCAAAGTTCTCAGGCATCTAAAAATTCCTGGTTTTCTTGCTAACCAGCTGCAAGGTAACAAAGCGAATAAACTCAAAACTGCAAATGTGTTTCTCAAAATGTTACTTTTCAAATGTAAAGTGTGTCACAAAATATGTCACAAGTTAACTGCTCTTTATTCTGGTTTCTGGAAACTTGTTTTCTGCTTCATCTTCTTGTACTACACAGGTACATAAAAGGCGCCCAGTTTTCTTTGTCCTTTGCTCAAAATTAAAAAGCAATTCCGCTGCGCCTGTAATCACATTAAATAAATTCCTCCTGCAACCTCATCAGTCTTTCCAAAACTCTAATTTCTAGCTACACAGGATAGAGGCAAGGAAGGCTGCTAAATGTACTGCAATGTCCTAGAACCCATGAAAACAAAGAATTATCAGGTCTAAAATCTCTATAGTGCCACAGTTGAGAACGTGTGATTTAAGCATAAAGTGCTCAAATTGTTATCTATTAATACAACACAAGCACCATTTGAATGCTGAAGAAGACCATAGCTACATTAAACATTGAGTTATGGTACCATCTTCTTGACTGCCAAGTTACGGAAATCTTTAGACAAAGATAATATAGTATAAAAGAATGTGAAGCATTAAAGCTGGTATTTTGAGAAAAATTGTGCTTGTGTTTTAACGTCTTTGTGCTAGGCCTATTTGTAGATGAGCTTATACATTGAAAATAGAAAATCACTGATTGATATATGGGATCTCCACAGAGTTGCAATATAATTTTATGAGCTTTAATGGAAATTGGTAAGTAGTATCCATTTGCCACAGTATTTAAATACACAGATAAGAATAAAGTTACTTCTTTAACCAGAAGTCTTTAACTTGTAATTTAGGCTATTTATTTATTTATAATATGAAATAATGCTCTTGGTTTTCGGCAGAAAATTGTCAAAATTCAGGTGACAATTTTTCTGACAAAAACCAGAAATAAATATTGTGTTATTCAGTTCTAGAACTTCAATACTGTCAGGTACCGAAAAGAACTGTTGGCTGCCAAAGCTTGCAAATTCAACCTTATGTTCTTTGGCACTAATAATTAACAGAGCCACATACTTGAGTCAGTAATAGAAAATTCCTTCCTAAAATTAAAAAAAAAAAAAAACGATAAATTGCAAACAGAACTTTGAGTTATTTCCATAGAATACAGAGCCAACATTAGCATATATTAAGTAATACATATATACTGTTTTAAAGCACAGCTATTAACGAAGTTGTGAATGCTGTAAACCCATCTCTGGGTTCCTGACCAGGTCCTGGAACCAAATATATAGTCATGTATTTCCTTCAGAGATTGATAAACAGGAGGTCTTTAGTGGGTGCTCTTCTTATCATTGCATGTTTTGCAAGATGGTTTTAAAAATTCTTGATTGCCCTAGTGCAGACTATTTGAAATCTTCTGATGATGTAAATAAGAAGCAGAAAATCTCAAACGACAGCAATGCAAAGGCAGGGTGGAAGGCACTCCTTAGAGTAAGATTTAAAATACCGGTAAATTGATTTTTAAAAACAGGTACCCTAATACAGTGCTGGAACCTGCTATAATGAAAAGAAGTAGCAGCAGAGTAACACATTCTTAACCAGGAGGCATCTGTTTATGTATATTTTGCTTTTATCATCAATATGTCTAGGTCTTAGTCTTTATAAAATAAAGACACCCGATATTTACCCTTAAGCTGCATGAATGTTTAATGATCAGGTAGGTTTTATAATATACATAAATTAATTGCATGTATGCTATTCATTTTTATACATTTTAGCTATTCAAATATTTTCTCTTACTACTGCACGGTCAATGATTTATACACATGTCAAAGAAAATATAACAAGATAGGTGCCCCAGACACACATACACACACAAGCAATTCCTTTAAATTTCATCCTTTCATGAGAGTGAAACATTCAATGGGTTACTTTAACCTAGATGCCTGCAGCTGTGCCAGGCACTATCTGTCCCCAAAGCAATCCATTGAGTCTACAGGTCCCAGACTGCTTAAGGCAATTCCAGTTTGCTCTCAGACTTCAGGGACCAATCTGTTCAGGTCCTCCCTCCCATCCCTGACTATTCTTACCTAAGGCAATATTCAGGCTTTGTAGCTGGACCAGACAGTAATGACATAGGCAGTAGCAGAGTTAACACCTTCTCTTTTGGACCTTGATCAGAATGAAAACAAGATAACTGGGAGGCAGGAATTCATAAGATGTTTATTTGGAGATAGACCAAGAGTTGGGAAGCATCCTGGCAATATTCCTGCTACATTTTTGGGGTGTAAATGGGCCAAATTACAGGCATTTCAATGAATAGGAAACATCATATGAATAGGAATATTTCTGTGCCAGGATATAGGGAGAACACAATTTTGTTGTAATTATAAAAGGTTTCATTTCCACAGAGATTTTGTGCTTTGCTTCCATGCTTAATATTCTCTTATTCTTGATCTTCTTTTCATAATATGTTTGAGGATCCTTTTTGAAACAGAACTATATTTCATGGTGACAATAAAAAGTGATATAACAAAATAATGATTCCTTCTCTCATGAAGCTCACAGTGTAGCAGGAGAGACTAATATTAATCAATAACCTCACAAACAAATATGTTACAGACTATGGCAGGTCTATGTGTGTTATGAGATGAAATCAGAGAGGACTAACCTGGACTGTCCCCAGAGAAGTAACATTTGAACTGATGATTGAAGGATGGTAAAATTTAACTATAAAAATAAATGAGAAAAGAAAATTACGAACAGATGAATTAACTTCCACAAAAGTCCTGAGACTAGAGGAAGCATAGTGAATTGAAAGTAAATCACTGTGACTAAAGCCCAGGGAAAGACTGGAAGTAGGCACTACAAAATTTTAGGTCACATAAAAAAGATTTTGGTCATTAACTTTTGAACATATGGGAAATTATTGAAGCTTTTTTAAGGAAGAGAATAAAATAATCAGATTGACACCTAAAATAAAAATAGATGAAGACAAACCACTTAGAAGGGTATTGCAGTAATCTAGGAGGAAATGATATTAGTCTGGCTAAACTGATGATAGTAGAAATACAGAGAAGATACAGATGGATTTAAGAAATTTAGAGAAAATTATCTGATCACAGGTTTGGTGATGAGAGATGAAGGATGACATCTAAATTTTAGGCTACGCTTATGTACAGGTGTTGATTCCTGTCAGAGAAAACACATAACCCTTTTTTTTTTTTCTGTTATTTGGAAGGATATAGAATTCAAGGGAAGCGACTCTGAGTTCCAGTTTAAATATGTAGATTTTGAGATACTTTTGAGTAGTCTAAGTAGATCTGTCAAGGACTATTTGAGTCTGGAAACAAGAAGTCTCAGACCAAGATAAAAATCTGTTAATTGTCATAGAGAAGACAGTTGAAGCCCTTGGAACAGAGAGTTTTCTAGAGAAAGTATATAAAAAACAAAGGAATCTAGAACTGAGTCTCATGGTACAACAACAAAAGCAATTACTAGCTGTGTGTTTTAAGCTTTTATTACATGTTACTTATAATTTAGCCCTTGTTTTATAGTAACAGATTTACTGTTCATAATAGCTTTGTGAGATAAATATTATTTTTCTCATACTAGGGCAGGTGGGGTATAGAGAGGATATGTGACCAGCATCAGGTCACACACAGAGATTAAATGGCAGAACTCGGCCATCCCAGCAGTCTGATTTGAGAGCCCATGCTCATAATCACTACCACCTGACAGGTACTTTAGGCAGATTGGCAAAGGAGCCTGAGCTGGACACATAAGGATCTAGACTCACATATGCATTTGTCCTCTAGATCTGTAGCGTTCAATGCCATAGCTTTAGCTATAGGCAACTGACAATCATATGAAATATGATTGGTCCAAACTGAGACAAGCTGTAAGTGTAAAATATGTATAAAATTCTTAACACTTAACATAAAAATATAAAATATTCCATTAATATTTTTATGCTGATTAATTGTTAAAATTATATTTTGGATATGTTGGATTGAATAAAATATACTATTGAAATTAATATCACCTATTTCTTTTAACTTTTTAAATGTTTTAAATTAATTGAATTTGATTTAAAAATAGATGATTTAGATATTGTACGTGGCTCACATTATATTTCTTAAAATTTATTTATTTATTATTTTTTATTGCATTTTAGGTTTTGGGGTACATGTGAAGAGCATGCAAGATTGTTGCATGGGTGTTCAACATCCCTGTTCTAGATATCTCTCCCATTTGGTCTCCAGATTCTTACCATCAAATAAACACTACCAAACCTTCTAATGTGTCTTGTTCGACACAGGAATCGCATTCAGGCCTGAGCTCCAGCTTGTCCCTCAGGCTGTCAGGACCTGCCCTCTGTGGTGTTTCCATGGTAACCTTGCTTTAAGGAGAGAAAGATGCTTTTAAAATCTGAGTCCTAAAGATTTCAATTCTCTGGCCTTATGTTATTTAATACTGATTTTATGGTTATCTCTTTGTTCTTCTCTAAGAGTATGTAGGATTTTTGACATCACAGATTCTGGTTTAGTGAATGAGATGAACATTTAAGAATCACTTGGGAAGTTTTCTCAAATTATGCAATACCATCATCCTGGAGGATTTCTTAAAAACACAGATTCTGGTTTAGTCAGGTAGTTGAACATTTAAGAATCATCTGGGAAGTTTTCTTAAATTATGCAATCCCATCACCCTGGAAGATTTTACATGTGCTTCCGACCCCAATGAGGGACTACTGATCTAATTTCTCTACTGTATGATAAATGAACTTGCTGCATTATAAACACTATATTTTCATTTTTGTTTTCATTTTACATCTTCAGCTGAATATCATACCTGCTTTATCTGCTAGTCACCAAAGGTCCCCATTTCTCTACCCACGTCGCAGTCTCTAAAACATCGATTTCATCTGGCTTACAGATGACTATCAGATCAGATCACTGGATCCAGATAATGGTTACCTAGGACTTATGCTTTTAGTTCATATGAAAATGCCCACCTGCCTACCTAGGAGACCTCCACTTGACATACCTGTTTAGAGGAAACTTTTCTAAAAATAGCACATATATATTTCATAATAAACCCCAGGTAAAACTGAGATGTGAGTTTCCTCACAGGCAATAATGCATTTTAAAAAAGAATTGAATGGGAAGGTTATGATCTAGGTTCTAAGGAGAACAGAGGTAAACATTCCCCAAATGTAGCTCTTGTGATTTTATTATAATTATTCTGAAATTTCCCCTTGTGTGTTGTAAAGCCTCATGAATGTGACTAGTGGGTGTTTTGCAGGTAGATCGTATGTCATAACATGCAGCAGAGACTTAGAAGATACGGCCCTTTCATTCCTTTAACTGTAAAATGGAGCAATAATACCCATCTTAGAGATTAAATGTCACAATATGAGTAAAGTACTTGGAAATATGTTAAAATCTCTATACATCTTAGTTGTTTTTCTGAAGGAGAGTTATTTTCAAGAATTTAGTTTTTTACCTTTCCCAATTCTTTCTGCTTATAGTTCACCATATTATTTTCTAATGCAGAATTGCAGAGATTTAATTTACTCCTCTAATTATTATTTGGGGAACAGGCTGTAATAGTACAGTCTCTCAAGGAGACAAAATTAGGACACTGATTACAGTGCTGCTTAGTTACACCATTAAGTATACCCACATGAAAATAAAAGGTTGGTATTCTACTAACTTCTAATTAGTACACAGCTAATATCTTCAGAATCTGAATTGAAGTACTTTAAAAAGTAAGCATTCAAATCAACTGGAAGTTTTTAAAAGTCAGATGCCTGGTAGACTAAATATTTCCCTTATTCTAAGTATTTAACTTGAATTTTATATGACATCTATTTATCCTATCGTGATTCCCTAATTTTTTGTCACTTCATTAATTTTTAGATAAAATAATTGCTTTGCTTATTTGGAATTTTGCCAGAATGTCATAGATGCATTAGGAGAGCTTTACATTTAAATTAAAGCTAGAATCAGGAATCATGTTAGTAGTTAAAAACTTTTAAAACATGAATATTTTACCATTTCTCAAATCCATTTTTAAAGATTGTAATATTCAAATTTCATTCATTTATTCAGCAAATATTTATTTTTGGTAAGTGCAGTACACCAGGTACTATAATTTCACAAAATAATATCTAAAATGAGAATTCCATAACAGTAAAAGAGAAATATATAAGAGTAAGCATTTTAAAAACTTGCATTTATTTAAAAATATTTAAACTCCATAAAAATGAAACTCAAATATGGAAGATATGATGAGGTTACAATTATTTCTACATTCCTTCCAAGTTGAAAATGTTTTTGTAGAAATATTGCCTGAAAAAATGTTCATAAACTAATTGAACTTCCAATAAATTAAATGAAATATAAATATTTTAAATTTCACACGCCCATAGAAATATGTGGAAAATAATTAAGAAAATCTTACAAAGAACATCAACTTATTATTTAAAAATCAAAAATGTATTTCATTGAAAAATAACATTTTTACTGTGATGATTAATTTTATTTGTCACTTTGACTGTACCTTAGTGCCCAGATATTTGCTCAGATATTATGCTGAATGTTTTTGTGAAGGTGATTTTTAGATGAGAAAAAACATCTAAATTTGTAGCCTGGGAATAAAACAGATTTCCCTCTATAATGTCGGTGGGCCTAACCTATAAGTTGAAATCCTTAGTAGCCAAAGACTGACCTCCTCCAGTCAGGAAAGAACTCTGCCAGCAGATTAGATTGCCTTTGGACTTGAACTGCGTCTCTGCCCTAAGCCTCCAGTCGGCTGCGCCATCCCATCAGATTTTGGGCTTGTCGTGCTTCCACAATTATGTGAGCCAATTACTTATGAAAAATCCCTTTCTCTATAGATAGATAAATGATAGATAGGTAGAGTCCTTCTATGTAGATAGAGATGTGCATATATATATATATATATATATATATATATATATACAAAATCCTGCTGGTTCTGTTCTCTAGAGAATTCTGACTGATACATTTATTTAAAAATTCTTATTCTCATATAGTTGTCACAAAAGTTAGGAGAGCTTTATGCTACCTTGTCCCTAAGAGGAGAGCTCAGGTCCACTTTGAACACATGTTCTACTCATAACTGTACTCAAGCATGGGTATCTAGCAAGACTGTGTCTCTATAAAAAAATAAAAATAAAATAGCTGGGCATGGTGGCAGGCACTATAGTCCCAGCTACTCAGGGGACTGAAGTGGGATGATTGCTTGAACCCAGGGAGTCAAGCCTGCAGTGACTTGTGATTGTACCACCGCATTCCCGCTCAGGACACAGAATAAGACCTAGTCTCTTATCGAAAAACACAAAACCTGCACTCAAAATTAATTCATTGTTTGCAAATCTGTGTCCAGCTCAGGACACAGAATAAGACCTGGTCTCTTATCAAAAAACACAAAACTTGGACTCAAAATTAATACGTTGTTTGCAAACCTGTGTGTATTTATCTTAAAAATAAAAAAAAAATGCTATAGTGAAATAAATATAAACAACTTGGGATTAGAATTAAGACACAAGGTACATGACTATGAGATACACTTATTAGCACATTAACCTATTCCATTATATATCCAGTAAACTAAAAATTCTTGTGACCTCCTTCTAAATTTATGTATCAGCAGTTCTACATACTATCATTAAAAACATAAGCTTCCACTCAAAGGAAATCTCACAGATGTCCCCTTACATAAAACAGAAAAATTGAAGAGCTCTAGGACAAATTAATTTCAGAAACCTGTCTTCTCAGACTGTTTTCCCACTGGTCCTTACACATCAGCAAGGTAGCACCCAACAAAAGCACAGGAAATCCCTGAGCTCTGAAGATTTTGCTTATGAACACAGTCCTATGAATAAAAAGTTTACATATTTATCATATAAGGAATGGCAATGATAAATATTGATGAATTAAAGGCTAGAAAATAAGGATAACATACTTGTATTATATTTCAAAATTAGAGTAGCAAGATATTTCATAGATAAAGCATTTTACGAAAACATTTTAAGGTTAAAAGTATATGTATTAATTCGTTCTTTTGGTCATATGTATGTTTAAAAGTAATATATTGATTTTCTTTTATCTAACAGAAAGTCTTAAGGAATTAGTATGCTAATTTATTTAAAGCCACCCAACCTTATAGATCATATGCATAATCTACTACTAAAGAATAAAACATAACAGGACAAAATGAAGTCATAATGATTACAATAGATATATTCAATGATGATGCAAAAGTAATTTCAGAAGCCTGTACCACTGTCACATGTATACAGATGTGTCACATAAGAAACTAAAGGTTGGAAGTTTTCATAGTTCTGACAGTCTTATGGTCATAGCATTGTACTTAAATAAGACCTAAGCTCTTGTCTCATAAGTTAAAAAAAAAATGGTGAAACCAATATGACTATTTGAAAGCTGAATCAGTTATTAAAATGGTTAATCATCCGTTGTTTAATGTACGGTTCGGGGATCAACCACATTTGGTAATCCTAATGACAGAAATGACCACAATGACAGAAATGACCATTTGTTTTGACAAGTAACAATTACGAGTCAACAATTAGGCCTTTGTGACCTTATAAAGGTTACTCAATCTTTTCTATCATAGAACGGGATCATAGAAACTGTTTCCAGAAGAGTAGTGGCAATAAATGTTCAATGAATACTTAATTTTAATATATGACATCAAAATGTACAATTAGATATGTTAAGGTGATTTCTTTGCCCACACCAACAATGTCTTTCTAGTTTAAGTAAAATAAAATGTTGGTTTCTACAAAAGTACTGCATAACAATAATGTTTATGAGTCCCTGATCATTTACCAAACTATTGAACTAGTATGTTCATTGGGCATAATAATTCAATTAAAAATACAATATTTAAACTTCAAAATGGCAAACTTATAATTTAAGGTGGGAGTGATGATTCAATTAATGTGTTTCTGTGTATCATGTTTCTTAACCAGGAAATATTACAAATTACTTTTCAGAAGAAGAACAGGAGAGACACACATAGCAACTACTTAAAACATATGTATTTAGGTAAAGTAACCATAATTTCTGGTGTGTTTGACAGAGGCTTGATCATTGTTAACACTGAGCACCAAATAGAAGGATTCTAGAGTATATTTACCAGAAATCTCTTGACCTTGTCTGTCTTGTAAAACAAATTGGTTTGTTCTCACTGGCTCAATAAAGGAATCTTAGGCTTCATGGTGTAGATCAACTGCAGAAGCACCTGTGAAGCACTATGAATTACTTTGTAAACCACCACCACATTAGCTTAGATATGGTGATTCACAAAGAAATCCACAGCACTTCACAGTTTGTGTAAAGCCTGGTACCTATGAACCAACAAAAACAGTACCCTTTGGCCACCAAAAGTTGAGAAAATATTTCCACCTAGTTCACAATCAATTGAAGAATATGCTCAATTTTGCACCACCCTCTTTTAACTGAAACATAAAAGAAACACTGAAAAAAATTTTAAGTAAATAAAACTTATAAATGCATGCTTTCTATATTATATACCAGTAAATTTCATTTAAAAGAAAGAATTCCTAATACAACAACTAGCATGACATTATGCAGGATGAAAAAACATGGTTCTGCTCATCAAAATAAAAGGCATGGTTATTAATATAGTTACGAGTAGGGAGTAGAATAAATAATAAAACTATATGTAATTCTCACTTTTATATCACAGTATACAAGTATTGCTGGGATAGTTTGTTCTAAAGATATCCTCAGTTACTTAGCTTCCCACTTTATACTCATATAATCACATACCCCATGACACAATCTTACCAATGTAACAAACCTGCCTTTGTACCCCTGAACTTAAAATAAAAGTTAAAAAGCAATCATTAAAGTTTAACTTGAGTGTTTTTCCTAATTTGTCCAAGTGAGTATTTTTCATGGGACTGCTGAAATCCAAGAATGTTTATAAAACTAAATTTTATATCATACATGTTAGGTTCAACTCTGAAAGAGAACCACACCAATAAAAAATGAAAAACAAAATTCAATAAAGTTACTGTCTTTTGCAAAATCACCAGAATCAACCACCTTTTACCTATGTTTGTCCCAATGATAATGTTTATCTAAATAGCAAAAAGAAAGGTTTAATTTATAATTAATAAAAAGAGAAGAATCTATAAATCTTCCCAGCATAGTAAGCATAACATCAGTTAGGTAATCCACGCTTTTGAAAATATCAACCTTTTTCAAAGTAACCATCAAATGTCAACATTAATTAAAAGTTTATGTTTTACAGAGACTCATGAAAACAGAGTCCTAGGCAGTTCACCACTGTCAGTGTAGGTAACTGCTCAGGGATCCCCTACTCATCTCCCCCAACTACATGTACAAAAACCAAGCCAAACTTGCTAAGAAGTTGAATAATTTAAAATGTTGAAATAAAAAATTTGTAAAACTATGTATGTATAAAAATATATATATATGTATTGTTTTGTGTTTATCATGTGCCAGGCACAGTCTGGTTAGATGCTGAGGACAAAAAACTCAGGCTTCAACAAATACAGAGAAAACAAGAATTTGAAAAAAGGGGTAGTATATGCTATGAAAGATTTCCACA
This sequence comes from Cebus imitator, assembly GCF_001604975.1. NCBI lineage: Eukaryota > Metazoa > Chordata > Mammalia > Primates > Cebidae > Cebus > Cebus imitator. The sequence goes on along the minus strand of NW_016107522.1, from coordinate 2,810,320 downwards.
TAGGGCTAATGGAGACATGGAGAGGCCATTTAATCCAGTGATAAGAGCATTGATTACAGATATCTTCTCTGAGGGAATACCATATATAAGAGAACTGAAGGAGTAGTAGGAATTAGCAATGCAAAGGATGGGGTAAGTGTTCTAAGTAGAAGAGAACACATATACCATGGCCTATCCAGAGAAGGAATGTGATATTTGTTTTATTTTTTAGTATACTATAGTTGAAAAGAACAATCTATGCTATAGTTAGAGTAGGTGAACACAAGTCAGCATCACCAGATCAGAGGCAGCAGAGACAGAAAAATTTGAAGCAACACAACTCCAGAGTAATGAGACACCCTGTCTGAAATATGGGCAGACTAAAGGAGCAGTTGTACAAAGGGCCTCCAGCTCTTCATGAAGAGTGTCACACTCAATCCAAAACTGGCCCAGATAAAACCTCTTGAAGAATTAGGCCAGTTTTCCCAGTGAAATTCAGGCATACTGATTGGGTGGAGGTATATTTAGAGATAGGCATGGGTTTAAAAACAAATCACCTCAACTTAAAGAGATCGTAAGTGGCTCTGTGAATAACTATTCCAATCCAAATGTAAAATTAAGTTGATCCGATAATAATAGTGAAATAATCCAGGGTGAGTTTTATAGTATTTCATTCCGCGTTTTGCCATTCTTTTCACTAAACAAGACAAGTATGCTCTCCATATCTAGCACTCTATGCTAGTCAGGCACTTGGCTTTCCTTGGTTTGTGAATTTGAATGCAAGAAAACTTCCTGCAGAGTCCCTCTTTAAGACAGCATTCAGCTCCTTTAGAAAATTCTCCCACATTTTCTATCAAATATGCTCTCTATTTTATATAAGAAGATAACTGATATGCACTGAGAATGAAATGTTCTGGTTGAACTAATTTTCTGGTGCACTGATTATTAGAAAACATCATTTTTTCAAACTCTTGCACTATTTAACTTCAAAAATAGGCTTTTTAAAATTGAATTACCATACTGAAGTGCTTTATTGTCTTTTTCTAAGGTTATCCAGAACCCCTGTATCATTTTCTATTTGTGGTCAACATCTTTGTTAATAACCATGCATCAATTATTCCTTCTATACTTTGTGATTTGGAAAAAAACAAAAGTTCCCTAACCCCAAGGTAATTCAGAGTACCATGGGGTCTACAAAGTGATTCTGTATCTGGAATTAGGAACTATAGCATAACCATTTAATGAATGCTATGAAAGAATATTTTCCAAGTTCTAAGGCTGCAGAGAGGAGGAAAATGAACACCCAGGGCACCCAGGGGAGAGAAGGAGGGTGGTGTGAATTTGACTGAAGTGCTACACAATATGACACATTGCATGCAATTATGGGATATGAATTGGATTGATATTTTTGTTTTTTGCCAAAAAAATTTGAGTGCTGTTAGTGTGAAAATCACTAATTCGAGTATAAATTCATATAATTAACCTCATTCTCTTACTCTTCTATCACCTGGGGGTAAATTCCAGCTAATGAAGGATTCTTTTTAACTGGGCTCCAACTAGTCATCAGGTTTATTAGAGGACACGTGCCACTGGCAGGGTCTTAAAGTGAATACCTTAAAAGTATAAACAGAAATGTAGTCTGAACTATAGTTTATTTTTTAGATTCATTCTTATTTCTTAGAATCTTGTATCTCACATTTTTCAACCCATACAAGCAAGAAAGCTGAAATAAAAAAATATATATATAAGGTAGAGGTAATATCAAAATACAGGCCATAATATCAACTCTATTTAAAATAACTACTGCTGATGACAGGAAGTAAAACAGCTGCGGAACTGACAGAGGAATCTGCAGTTAGGGACTATATCACACCACTAATATGACAAATGCTGCTGGTAAACTGAGTGGGAAGCCAAGCTCAGAAGGAAGCCTGCATCCTTTCCTGGTGATGAAAGCTAAAAAGAATGAAAATAACACAGCAAGTAAAATAATACAAAATAAAAATAGAACAGGAAATGAAAAATGCATACACAGTAAAAACAATCCTCCTACTGGTTGGTTTTTTTCCTCCTTTTCTCATAAAATCTCTCTTTTGCCCTGAAATATTGAAAATACCAATGCAAGTCAGGGTATAAAAGCAAGTGATTACTAACAATAACTAGTAATTGCTAGCCATAGCTGACCTAAATACGTGGCATGCTGTCTGTTTTTCAAGTAAAAAAAAAAAAAAAAAAAGACAAACTCGTAGCCCTAACATACCAATGTAAAAGTCTGCAATAAATTACAGAGAATCACAAAGTTATGGGAATTTTAACTATTTTTTACAAAAAGAAAAACTTTCATTATCAAGCATCTACAAAGCACTTGTATTACTTCATTTATTTCTGACAACAGACGACACGTAATCCTCATCTTCAAGGTGTGGAAGTTGAGGCACACAAAAAAAGAGTAATTTGTCCAAGGTCAAACAAGTGTTTAAATAACAGAGCTAGGTTCGTCTAAAAGTTCATGTTTTGTCTTTGCTACATAACTTCCCAGTATGAAACATTACCTACAGCATTTGTGAAATTTACTGAGAAAGGAAAATTAGGTGAAAAAATATAAAGTTTGAATTAAATGTTACACAGAATCAAATATATGCATGAGACCTACAATAAAACAATTGTTTTGACCAAAAATAATAAAACATGTTAACTTGTAATATTTAAAATAAACACTTTGCAAGAACATCCAGTTTACCTAATGTTTTCAGGATTTTCTGTAAAATATCCATTTATATAAAAATAGATAATGTCCCAATTACCAATCATTCCTTTTTTACTCATTATAGATGATCACTAGAGGCTCATCAGAAGGTTGTTAACCTAGTTTGTGTCATTAAATTTGCTGACACTTCATAAAGTCTATTGTATTCAGAAGTATACTACAACTTATTTGCCTTGAGCTGAATATGACCTTTCTGTGAATAAGTCCTCATTGATGACATTTGATTTTATACTCCACAAAGTATTTTTCAGTCATTGATGGGTTTAGTTCACTATCAAAAATCATTTATCTAAGAAGTAATATCTAGACATCCAGTTTATAAAGTGGACCTCTACATTTACTCATAGGCTTCATAGAATAGTGAGTGAGTATAAGAAAGAGAGAGAGAGAGAGAAAGTGTGTGTACGTGTGTGCGCATGCGGTTATGTGTGTGTTTTGTTTTCTGTTCTTCCTGCTTCAACATTGTGCCTTTCGAAAGTGACATTATGGGTAACTTTCTGACATCTGAGAGATAACTCACCCTGCTTCAAATTTGTCCACATAATAGTCAAAGGTTTTGTGGGTAAATTTAATTGTCCAGTTATTTGAAGACAATAAATTAGCGCCCCTTTGGAAAGGGAATGAGAGAACAGAAAACAAATAAGCATTTTTAAAAACATGTAAATGTTCAGTGCTTATTATTTCCCTCATTAATGAAAATCTTATATTTGGAACAGCAGTTCAACTGAGTAACTGCAAACATAATTTTGTTCCTGTGGGTTGAGTTTGTTCCAATCCTCAAAGATTAAATTTTGCAATTGAAAATTAAACTTAGCACTGTGGTTTTGCAGATGAAGAAACAAAGAAGTAGAATATATTATTTAAGCCGCCAACTCACAACATTTGTAATATTTGAGTGACTATATACACAATTATCTTTAATAATATATCTGATGGAATTTATACCTCACTGATTTGATAAAATAACAAATTTCCAGGCCTGTTTTTAGCTCAGGACTATTTGTTAAATATGGGATAAAGATAAATAATATACTTCTTAGATACATATTTCTAACTGCCAAAGATCAGGCATAATTAGAACGCTGAATTCAAATTTAGTTTAAATTTGACAAACATCTAGTTATCCATATATCAAAGATATTTTGAGCCTCTACTATGAGGGAGAAATAAGGCTAAACATTGAAGAATCAAAAAGGAAATACTTATGTTCCATCCTTCAAGGAGCTCAAAGACATTGGTCCTACTGACAAATCTGAAAATATTTCTAGTATAGAGATAACGTAATGATGGACAAATGTAGGCTCCTACAGACGTGGTGGCTAATCAGAATTGGTCAATCAGAAAGGTCTTTTCAAAAGAAATGAAGCCTAAATTCTATATGGGGTTTAAAAGTATTTGACCAGGTGACCAGAAGATGAACAAGGAGTGAAGGGAGGGATGGTAGAGAGAAGGGTATTTCAGATAAAGGAAACAATACTTGCAAAATTCAGGAGACAATGTATCTTAATTAGGAAACTACATGTTACATTATGTGGGAAAGAAATAGCAAGCAAGAAGAAAAAAAGATTAAAATTAGCTAAGAGTCCAGTGGTTTGAACTGTGTGGTAGACAGAGCTTGATAAAGAAGGCACAAGATGCATGAGAAATGGCTAGTCTCTATCTTCAAGGAGCCCACAGATCAACAGGTAATCAATAGGCCTAAAATCAATAGGAGATTTTGGACAACAATGTCTTCTTCAACACCGCAACTCACACTGTTGCAACTACCACAAATGATAAACATACCATCCTTTTCCCAATTTCCTACCAAGATTCAAAACTCTGTGGGCTTGTTTTACACTCTACCCTGTCTTTTGATTCTTCCCTCCCCTTATATAAAAATGTCTTCAAAGGAAACGATACATCAGTCAATGTTCAAAGCCAAAATTATCATACCTGATAAATAAAAGTATTAACAGTAAAGCTAAAAACACTTCAGAATCAGAAAAAAAAATATCTCACACCACCCATTTATATTGAGTCCCTCCTTCACTCTTCAAAGGATTTGTTACTTTATTTTCCCCATTGTAGATCAATGGCCAATTCATTGAAATGGTACACAATTTTTACCCATGTTCTCTAAACTAAATCTGATATGTTTAATCCTCTGCTTAAATACCTCATTTCCTAAGCATTGCTTTCTCATAAAACCCACAAAGTTTGTTACAATCTGACAACAATTAAACTGCACAACATTATTTCTTTCCACTCCACTCCACGTGCACCATCGTCCAGTTTGCCTGTACTTCCCTCTCTAACCTAAACACATGGCTTCATGCTTTTGAACATAAAATGCCTCTACATACTTCCTGTGCTTCTCCTCCCAGAAAATTCTTGTTCAATCTTAGACACAGCTCCAAAGTAATGACCACTGTGAAACATTCTCTGATTCCCTATACAGAGGTTATAGGGGACCCCTATAACCTTGTTTTTTCAGGACCCTGCAGACCAATGTTTCTACCACTAGTATAGTATTTTCTATTCATGTGTAATGTTTTATATGTTTACTGGTCTTCCAATTCTTTGACCTTCCAAGGTCAGAAAAATGCCTTAGTCATCTGGGACAGAAAAATACCTGATAAGGAGAAAATATTTGCAGCCTATGTACTAAAATTTGTGTCTATGGCAATTATAACTAAAAGCATTCCAAAAAGCAACCAAAAAGAACATAAACACCACCATAGAAAAGTGAACCAAATGATTAAACTTTTAAATCATACTAAAGAAATATAAAAAAGTATGGGAAAATTGCTTCACTTAATTTATATTTTTTAAAAAGCAAATGAAAACAGAAACAAGATATTTATTCCATCAGATTGGCAATAATTAAAGCGCATATCAAAGGTGTCAGGAAACAGAAATTGTTTCATTAATAATAGTGTAAGTTTGCCATTTTTTTTTGCAATACATAGTAGGAAATGTCAAAATTTAAAAATGAATACATAATTTTATCTAAAATTCTACTTCTAGACATCTACAGAAATGCTTATATATGAATAAAATTATATTGATGAAGAATGATTGCAGAAACTTTTAATGAATTAAAAGGGGGAAGCAATCTAGATATTTATTAATAAGAAACTTATTAAATCAATTATAATTCAATATTGCTATGTAGATACTAAAATAAGGTAGATAATAATGAGGCAAGCCTACATTATATTTAATATATAAATACTTTAAAATGCAGCAAATCTATATGAAAACGTAGCCATGATAATCTGCTAAATTAAAATAAGAACAATATTCATAATATAAGCTCATTGAAAATATATATGCCATGGAAAACCCTCTAGAACATACATATCAACTTCTTTAAAATGTTTATTTCTAGGAAATATAAATGGAAACTGGGAGGGAAAGCAATGGTAGCAGTAGAAAGGAGATTTCAACATTTTACTTCATATACTCTGAGTTATTATCTTAGGCACAGGATAATATTTTCAGCATTAAAATATAGAAAATAAGAATGTGAACTACATATTTTAAATAACATGAAAATATCAAGCTTAGGAATGCTGTCAGCTATACTATAGTGCAACCAAATGATGCTTATATTTGCATCTTCAAACCCCTGAGGGTTTTCTTTGTAGCACATATGATGACAAGTAGAAGGAGCAATTTACTGAAAACACTACATAAGGAGTGAAATAAGCATGAAAGAGTGGGGGACCCACTCTTCGAACCAAGTTTGAGGTTGGTTCAAACCCCAGTTCTGATGCATCAACTGGGTGAACTTTATTTGTTTGAGCCTTACTTTCTTGAATATAAAATATGTATACTAGTACTTATCTTCTACAATTTTGAAAATGCTTGGTTCATAGTGGATGCCTAATAACTTCTGGCTTATTTTATCTTCTGCTACTTTATAAAACCTATCTTATTTGGAGATGAATAATATGTTTTGCACCATGATGTCTTTTACTTGAGGGGAATGTCACAATGTAGTCAATGATGTGGTGATTTCCTCTCAATTTATAATGCAATATTGCCTTTAACCTCTAACTTCAAAATCATCATAATTTTATGCCTTTACTCATAAAATCACAAAAGCATAAAACTAGAGAGAAAAAAACCTTCAAAAGTAATTCAGCTCAGGTTTCACACCTGCTGGCAAAATGATGGAAATGATAAAGTATCAATTATGTTTTAATCATTCCCAAAAAGAAACTCTAGCCTTTCCTTGAATGACTGATGCATCAAATGTGCCATTTAAGTCATATCCTGTAGAAAATGGACATTTAGAGGAAAAATGATTTTCTTTTTTTTCTTTTTTGACATCAAACTATTGTAATTGTCCTCACTTATTATACTAACAATAGTGGAAGACATGACATTTAACAGGAAAGATAAGATTCACAGGTAGGAAACAAGGAAACTATAATGGGGCAAAATTAAATGAAGTTATCCTTTGAGAAACAGTGAAAATAGATTATAATTTTAGATGTGATGGCAAATTTTTGACAGTGTTCACTCTGTTACAATTCCTTCATCAGTTGTTTCACTAGCTGTTCATGGCAAAAATATTCCAGCACAGTTTGATACATGATTCCAAGGGGATTTGCACAAAAATTCCACTCCAGTAAACAACACACTTTCTGGCAGGTGATCATGACCATATTGTTTTGAGTAAATAGGTACTTTGTTCATCAATAGTTCTTAGGTGTATTAAGAGCATTTCATAACTAACACTATGTAGCCTAAAGTTCTGCACCTGCAATCTTACTAAAAGAGTGGTGCACTTAGTTTTCTACTTGATAACATCTATGCAAAATCAGGCAGATTTTCCCAAAAGGTAAAAATAAGAAAATTACATTAACTGGAAAAAAATTGCTGAGCAATAAAATATTTTAATTGAAAATCAAGTGACAATTCTTCTACCTGAGGATTAGGATTCCATTAGCAATAACAAAGAAATTAAATCAGTTGAACATAATCCATATTTAACATCTCTGAAAATTCAGTAGCCAAAATTAGATAACCTTTTGTTTACTTTTATCACATGACAGATCAACATTCTCTACTAGTAAGAAAACTATTTCTGGCAGGGCTCAATGGCTCACCCTGTAATCCTAGCACTTTGGGAGGCAGAGGTAGGTGGATCACATGAGCTCAGGGGTTTGAAACCAACCTGGCCAACATAGTAAAACCTCGTGTCTACTAAAAATACAAAAAATTAGCCTGATGTGGTCGCAGGCACCTGTAATCCCATCTACTTGGGAGGCTGAGGCAGGAGAATCACTTGAACTGGGGAGGTAGAGGTTGCAGTGAGCCGAGATCAGACCACTGCACTCCAGCCTGGGTGACAGAGCAAGACATCATCTCCAAAAAAAAAAAACACATATTCCTTCAAATTAATTACAATTACCAAGCCACTGTTCAAGAAAAGTTTTCACGAAACACTTCTATAAAATGGCTAAGATCTGGAACCCAAAATTTAGAAGATAGGAGTTAGAGTTGGCCAAACTTCTCAGGTAATTTTACTTTGGCATTACTTTGATTTGAATTTGCCAAACCTTATTAACTGGTTTATGAAGGCTGTTGGTTGTGATGCAACTTTGAAAGTATAAAGCCCTTGTAGGATGTCAGTTTTTAATTATGCAAGTTCTAAACTCATATAATTGCAGAAAAAGACTAAGGGAAGAATTATGTTACTTCTCTTTTGATGTTCTACAAAAAGTAGCTGCTTTTATTTAGTAGTTCTCAAACCTGTTCAGATATCTGGGTACCTAGAACACATGAGTTCTTTGTAGAACAGCGTAATGTAAATACCTCACTTACATTCCACCATAAAACTAAAATGACAAAATATACGTAGCTGAAATGAATATCGCTGTGCAATAAGTAATATCTAATACTAACTGAATATACAAACATTTTAGGAATCCATAAATGAATAACATTAATCAATTAAGTAAATCTAATGTAATGGCTGAGGATGAATGACAAGTAATGGAAAAATGCTTGATTTAAACAATTAAAAACTTACTAATTTGTTCATCTGCTGGGCCCATATGATGAAGATTTAGAAAAATATTTTTGGAAAAAGAGATTAAAATAGAGAATATTCTAGCTGTTATTAGCTTTTTACTCCTTCCTGAAAATCAAGAAATTACCATTATTTATTTTTAAAAGCCAATATTTGGACCAGTTCGCAGAAAACCAATATTGGTAGTTAATTTGAGTACATCTGGTCTATGTACTCAGTGGTTCTACTTAATTAGTATATCTCACTGTGTAAGTGAAAAGGATATTATCAGATTTAAAAAATCAAAATAAATTAAAGCAAATAATAGAAGAAAAAGACTTTTCTCGTGTTTAAAATAACTAAAATTTGCCAAGTATTTGTTTATTATCAAGTATTGTTTCTAAGTGTATAACATGTATTATTTTATGATTTGCATTGTAATTATGTAAAGTACATTAAGGGGAAATTTATATTTAAATATAACAAAATCATATATATTTCATTTCTATTTTATACACTTCAAAACTGGGGCACAGTGAGATTAAGTACATTAGGCAAAACCCATAAAATCTTCAGTGGTGCAACCAGGCTTTGAATCTAGAATTCGCCTTCAGGGTCCATGTTTTTAAATACATAAAACACCTTCCAGCTCTGAAGACTCTAGGTTTTAGACAGTCTCATTATCCTTTCCAGACTGTAAATGCTTTACTTTCATGGAAACTTTATTAAGGATTCCCAATTCTGGTGTTTGATAATTAAATCACCTGTGGCTTTTTGCAACATTTTTTCATTTAAACTTTATTCATTTAGTTGTGTAACAATGATGTGACAAATATCCATAGTGTGCCTCATTACAGGTCCTTGTCGCTGAGAAAGGTTGTACTGGTTGACCATATCATGCTAAGGCTTATCTAAACACATAATCCAAGCCTAGGGAACACCAAAAATATATAAACCATGTTTTTATCTCTCAGAAAGAGAATTACAGACTGAACTACTGATTTGACACAGTTTGGCCTTGACAAATATAAGCAGAAATTATCATTTACTTTGCTTTGATGGCAAGAACCTCAGAAACCGATTCTGGTTATTCTGAATTAACTTTTCTCCTATCTTTTTATTTTGAAAAACCTCAAATCTACTGAAGCCGTTTTTTAAAAAAAATAGTACAGCTTATATCTCTAAATGTTTACCACTAAAATATTCAACACTAATATTTGCCACATCTTCTTGATCTCCTTTTCTCTCTTTCTAAATACGTGCATGCATGTCTGGGTTTGTGCATTTGTACACAAAAAATATACATATTTTATGTGAGAACCATTTGAAAGTAAGTTGTAAATAGTATGGTATTTCATCCTGAACACTTTGGCATGCATGAATTAAGAAGAAAGGACTTTCACCTATATGTTTACAATACCCTGCTATTTCAAGAAATATAATGCCACTATCTCAAAAAAACACTACTATAATAATATTAGTAATATAGTTTATATCCAAATTTACCAATTGTCTCGAGTGTCCTTTATATCAGTTTTCTGTTTTTTGTTTTTTTTTTTTTTAATCCATGATCCAAAAAAGGGCCAGATATTATATTTACTGGCATGCCCTGTATTACCATTAATCTAGAATAGTCTTCCCCATATTGAAATTTTAACTTTTACAAGACTGATATTTTGGAGGATTCGAGGCCTGTTACTTTTTAGAATAATCAACAATTTGGATATTTCTGATTGATTTCTTGTTATTAGATTCAGGTTAAATATTTTGGCAAAATAATCCCAGAAAGGTGCTACTGACTTAACCAACTTTAAAGATTCTCTTATTTAAATGTGTGTGTTTTAACATACCTCTGGTCTTTCTAGTCAATCTTTATATTTTCTTGTCCTAATGCTTAACACATTTGTGTTTTCATTTCATGTTTTATATTCTTGTTAACAGAAGAGGTATTAATCAATCAGCTGGCTCTGACATCCAAGAATAAAAGTCTACCAAGAATATCCAACTCTTCTACTCTTAGTATTTTGTAAATTATATTAACATAACTCTGCTGGGTCCATGAACTAATATGGCAGTAGTCAGCAGCATTGTCACTTTTCTCAATAATGATGTTTACACAGTGATTTGTGATATTTAAGACATTTTCGTAAACATTATGTCATTTTCTCTTTAAGACTTTTCTGAGAGTCAGGTCTACAATACAGTATTATTTTTTTTAATAGAGTGAAACAAGGGTCTATTCTAAAGTGACTTGTCCAAAGGCATATGGATAATATGTAGTATTAAAACTGAAAATCCAGTGTTCAGTTGTATTTTTATTCTCCACCACACCATATTATCCTTCAATAATGGTAGTAAGAAACCTTCCTAAATGACACAAGACACCTCATTAAAAAGTCAGCTATTTTAAATATCTTTGCCAAGAAATTTCAAATTCAGCTACATTCTACATGTTTCTTCCAATTATCACTTAAATGTGTGCCTTTTTGTTTTCTAATCATTCTCACATCAACTGTGGGTTCCAGTTGATTGAAGGCATTTCTGCCTCATTAGTTTTTAACTGGCTCACACTAGCACTTTTGCAAATAACCACCCTAACCTATAGCCTTCTTTGTAGAGTTCCATATCCCCCATCACTAACATGCTAAGTATGTGTAGAAATGGATGACTTTAACATCAGCATTGTGAGCAGGTCTGGGTAAAATGTAAAGTATTGTTGGACTTAGGAAATTCTGAGGAAAATATATGCTGGAATTGCTACTGTGGCAACTGATTAGGAAAAAAAAAAAAAAAAAGAAAAAAAAAGGTGGTAGAAAGGCCTAGACTGGGAATCAGAAAGCCTATGTGAATAACTCTGATAAATCACTTAACTTCTTTGAGCTACTGGTTCCTAGTCTTCCTAATACTTAGTTACTTAAATAAAAGAATACTATTGAATTTAAATTATCTCTAAGATTCCTGCCAGCTATAAGATGCAATGATTTTATTGACTATGTATCAGGGGTAATGTAAATAACTTCAATTAAAATGAACTCTGCCCTTGGAAGAATATTATTTTTTGCTCTCTTTTGAGACTGAGTTTGCTTTGTTGTTGCCCAGGCTGGAATGGAGTGGTGCAGTCTTGGCTCATGGCAACATCTACCTCCTAGGTTCCAGTGATTCTCCTGCCTCAGCCTCTCCAGTAGCTGCGACTGCGGGTGTATGCCACCATGCCCGGCTAATTTTTGTATTTTTAGTAGAGATGGGGTTTTACCATATTGGCCAGGCTGGTCTCAAACTTCTGACCTCAGGTTATCCAACCACCTCATCCTCCCAAAGTGATGGGAATATAGGCATGAGCCACCATGCCTGGCCAGTATATTCTATTCTAAACTTGCCAGTGATCCACAAAGGTCAATCCATACTTTCCTAAAAAGGCATTTTTATTTTCAAAAATATAGAAAAATACTTATTTGACAAACATTTTAATGATTTTTATATTTTAGTAATTTGACAGTATTTTAAGTGAATAAATGCTAACATTAGTGAAAACATTTTTTTTTTCCAATGTACAGTATTGTTTGTTTGTTTTTCCCCAACTCTTGTTCAGACTTACATGTGCAGGATCTGTAGGTTTGTTACATAAGTAAACATGTGCCATGGTGGTTTGCTGCACTGACCTAGATGTTCTTCCTGATCTTTTCCCTCCTATCAGACCCTGCCCTCTGCCAGGGCACAGTATGTGTTGTTCCCCACCATGTGTCCCTGTGTTCTCATCATTTAGCTTCCACCTGTAAGTGAGAACGGGCAATATTTGGTGAAAACCTTTTTTTATGTTAACTATTGTCTTTTCACTTTCAGTAGGTTTTAAGACTTTAATATTGTCAATTATATTTTGGATTAATCTACCTGTACAGCATTTTAAATATGAAGTAGCAGTGGACCACTATATTAGTAACTTTCACATCAATGATCGTAATAATAACAATAATAATCAAAATCTGTAACTACTTTCTTTATGTTCAATAGATTCAATTCCCAAAACTGCCTTTTGCTTTTAATTTCCCTCAATCACAGATAAAATGTAATTTTGTATATTCAACTTTGTATACTTAATTTTATATAGACAGCTGCCAAAGGGCAGAAGAGAGATCTAAAAATCACTTAGCCACTAGAATGGCATATTTGCCTAATGGCATATTCACAATAGATGAAGAGTGTAGCACAACACCGTCCAAAGTATGCAATCTGGGGTAAGACAGTCCCGAGTTGGAACCCCAGCTCTGCCATTTGCTAGTGTATCAGGATTATTGAGAAGTTTGGAAATAATGAAGTGAAATATTGAGTACAGTTCCTAGAACACTGCATGCATTTAATAATGGTAACTATTTGTAAACTCCAGTAATACTACAGCATTAAAATTCTACCTGCTTAGAGAGTGGTAGACCTTCCATAGAACCAAGTTAACAAATATTCAAGATCAGTACACTAGAAAGATTTCAGAAAATGGATTAGCTGTGCGCCTCTAAGATAAGGGCTCTCAACCTTTTCATTATAACCATCTCACACATGATTACCTCTACAGTCTTGGTTGTCTGTCATTGTCCTACATCTTGCGAAGCACATCAACACATACTCAGTGACTCACACCATAAAGTAGTAGTTATCATTGTTACCTCAGCCTCCCTATCCTTTGCCACTGATCCTCATCATCACCAAGTCAATTAAGTTTCATTCCCTAAATATCTTTGCAATGTATTCTGTTTCTTTTCTCTAGTTTTTAAATCTTCACTGCCACCAACCTCTCCTGAGCTATTTTAATAGTCTTGTAATTGGGCCCTTACATATACACGTAGCTCCCTCTGATACATTATTTATACTGTAGTAATCTTTAAAATAAGCATACATACATAAATGTGTTAACTGGCCTTCCCTACTTCAGACACATCAACAACATCACACATCCTTAAAATAAAACCCTTGCCAAAGCCCACGAGATTATAGATGATTTGGAGCTATTATCTATCTCTAGAGATCAATCCAAGCTCCTTTCTCCTTCACCGTCTGTGCCCTGGTCACATTAGTCTTATTTTATTTCATTTTATTTATTTATTCATTCATTCATTCATCCATTCATTTTGAGACGGAATCTTGCTCTATGGCCCAGGCTGGAGTATAGTGATAGTCTCGGCTCACTACAACCTCTGCCTCCCAGACTCAAGTGATTCTCTTGCCTCAGCCTCCCAAGCAGCTGGGATCATAGGCACCCACCACCACGCCAGGCTAATCTTTGTATTTTTAGTAGAAAGGGGGCTTTGTTGGCCAAGCTGGTCTCAAATTCCTAGGATCATAGGCGTGAACCACTGTGCCCGGTCTAGTCTTCTTTAATAGCTGTAAGTGTTGCTATTGTCTCTAACCTCAGGTTGTTTGCACATAGTGTTCCTTCTGCCTAGAACATTCTCCTCATCTTCCCACCCCACTCACTCTGTTAATCCTTAATTGATCAGATGTCAGATCACACACAACTTCCCAAGGGAAGCCCTCATTTCCCCCACTCAAACCATAAGTTAGGCCTTACCCTTCTATGCTCTCATGGCAACTACCATTTCCCTTTAGCGTATATCAATCAATCTTAGTAATTCAAATACATATAAAATGTGTGTGTGTGTATGTGTGTGTGTGTGTGTGTGTGTGTATGTATATATATATTTATATATATATATATATTTTTTTTTTGAGACAGTCTTGCTGTATCGCCTAGGCTGAAGTGCAGTGGCGCAATCTCGGCTTACTGCAATCTTCACCTCCCAGGTTCAAGTGATTCTCCTGCTTCAGCCTCCCGAGTAGCAGGGATTACTGGCACGTGCCACCATGCCCAGCTAATTTTTGTATTTTTAGTAGAGACGGAGTTTCACCATGCTGACCAGACTGGTCTCAAACTTCTGACCTCAAGTGATCCCCTCAACTCAGCCTCCTAAAGTGCTGGGGTTACAGGAGCAAGCTACTGTGCCTGGCTAGAATATATTATATTGTGTTTATTATATCAATACATTTATTATATATTAAATCATTAAATCTTAATTTCATATAGACAAGTATCATGCTAAGTTTTCTTAATTTTAATCCCTGGAGGATAGCATAGTGTCTACACAAAGCTAATACTCAATGAAAACTAGCTGAACAAAGTACAAAAAAAATCAGAGAATATTTTTCACTGTGATTTTTCCATTATAGTTTTTGTTTTGGAAATTTTTTTTCTCCTGTAAACTCTCAGCCTGCTCCTTTTTTCAAAGATGGATTGTGTCTGGAATATATAATCCAAGCACTATGCCCATCTATTACCCTTGATAATTGTGTTTGATTAACCAGTCACATCACAGCTGTTGCTACAATTTGAACAGCAAACAGTTCTTCTGATCAGCACAAAATAATCACTATCAGGGAAAGTGAATTTAATTTTGAGTTTTGTTAACAAGCAGAGACTTATTACAGAAAAGAATGTAATTTTTGTTTGAATTTTTGAAATCTTAAAAATAGCTATCCAAAAATTGCAAATATTTAGATTACCTCAAAGGACTAGGACAGATGTCTATTTATCTACCTTTTGGACCTTCATCCATCTGTAGATAATTCCCAAATTGTAAGTTGACTGTCCTTAAATGTTCATGCAAAAATAAGTCAGTGGTTGAGAATTCAATTGTTTTACAAGGAAAAAACTTGTAAAACTATTCACACATATTATATATATATAATTATATATAAATATACATTATAAAAATTATATGTATATATATAATTATATATATAATTTTTTTTGGCTAAAGAAATAACTTTAATGTGTTTAGAAACCTCAAAATCAAAATATTCCTGCTGGCACTTCAGGGTCCCCTCCCTCTGGCTGGTGCTCCTCTCAGAACACTGGGCACTCCTGGGCACTCAAGGTCCTTCTTGCCCACATGGGAGTAGGAGGGGCAAAGGAGGGAGACCCTGCATTGTCCCTGATAATTGCAACAAGGCCCCCTGTGCCTGTTAGTCCTGGTGAAGCTGCCCCATGGATGCAGCATGGAAATGGTGGGGACCAGCAGCTGCAAGAGGCCTGGCAAGCTAATGGGACTAGGCTAGGCTCCCTGGACACAGCATGGCCCCTTCAAGCTTGCCTGAGGGTGCTCCTCTGGAGACATATGATCTTCCTTCTGTGAAGTGTCTGCAGCCTGGAGCCCAGGATTATAGCCACAGGATCTTGGGAAGCCCCAGGAAGCCATATATATATATATATATATATATATATATATATATATATATACACAAATGTTTATATACATATAAACATTTAGGCCCACAGGATACTGTTTAAATGTATAAACCGTGTCACTAGCAATCAAATATAAAAGCTCATCTATGAAAAAAATGCCTTTGAAGTAGTAGTTGCACTAGGAAAGACTTTTACAAGAACTGAGGTTGTTATGGAACTAATTGCAATGAATATTAAAATTGAACTTTCTAGTTGCCTAAGGTTCTGCTTCTTCTGAGAAGTAAAATGTGTATCCTTAGCTGCCCAGGTGGTGGAACATTTGAACAGGATGCCTGTAGGTCAGGGACCTGGAGTTGCCATGCAGAAACTGGGATCACTATTTTTAGTCAGTACAAACAACTGAATTCTCCAAAGAGTTTCAAACTGCATAAACCAGATCCTATTCCACTAAGGTTCCTAGACGCACCATTCAACTTGCTTAATAGACTCTTTTATCTTGATAATTAATTGTGCAGCAACAAGTGAGAGTAACTATACAGTTGTTATATTTGGCTATTTATTTTCCTATAGTGGGCAAATACATAATAAAAATTTTATTTTTAGTATTCATACAAAAAAATAAAATAGCCTGGAGTTCTTTTAAATTTTCTAAATTTTCCTAAATTAACTAAATCAATGAGTTATGTTTGCTTTCATTGTACTGACACACCTTCAGTCAAACTCAGAAATGAAATATACGTAAGAAGGGGGAGAAAACTGCAGAGAAAAAAACATTGATATTGATATATTTGAAAGATATTATTGGCTAATTTGATTAGGGTAGATAATGGAGGCTGAAAAAATTGGATCTAAGCTAAAATGGTACTATGAAAAAAATTTTAAAAACAAGCTTTTATGGCAGGTCTAAAATGGTATATTCCTTCCAGAAAGAGTAATTTGAA
Source organism: Cebus imitator (assembly GCF_001604975.1). Lineage (NCBI taxonomy): Eukaryota > Metazoa > Chordata > Mammalia > Primates > Cebidae > Cebus > Cebus imitator. Next base: position 2,793,395 of record NW_016107522.1, on the reverse strand, counting down.
GAGAAAATTGGTTCATAGTAGGCAGTAATCTTTGAGTTAATTGTATTTAATTAAAATGACAGGGCTTCTCTTTGAATTTGAGGGCAATGACAAATAAAACCTTTATTCGATTCTTACCTTCCAGAAAAGAGTATGGATCACTGGATTTTTGCACAAAGTTTGCCATAGTTACCCACATGATTTCTTGTATTACTTATATTCTTCCAATTTTAAGCAATATATGTACTGCTTGTTTTTGATTTCCCGTTTTTACAGATGAAAGTCTGTTTGTTTTTCTATGTAATTTCCAAAATGTATTCTAATGAGGCTAGTATCATCTATAGAATCCTAGACTGGATTAAATAGTAAACTCAAACTTTGCTTTTATGAGATAACATGCAATTGTTTAGGAGACACATTTAGAAGTTTCCATTTAGGCAACTTGAGACAAACTGAGTATAATACATTCACACAGAACATTAAATGAGAGATAATATAGAAATAGTAGTCAGAGCTTCTTCAAGTTAAGATTATAGATGAGAAAATAATGCAGGCTTTTAAACTGAAGTGGATCTACCATATTTTAGACACATAAGAAATGTTCCCTAATGGGTTAACCACATTTCATTGTTTAAGGTAATGCAGAGCAGGGTATGAACAAGAAAGCCTGATGTATAATTTATAATGTGTGAGGCAGGTCCTTGTACATATAAGGCTGTGTACATTATAATAATAATGAACAACAAGCTATGCAAATACTCTCCTTGTCAGTTTCTAACCCAGACTCTGGCTGTCAAAAATAAATGCTCAATAGAGATGTCTGCTGAGTTGATGCTGACATATAAGTTCCATGTTATTGAGCTACATGTGAAAAAAAAATTGAAAGGATTTTTTTTCTCTCGTTATTAAAAGTCAAGGGTCAGATGACCTCCTTGAATAAGGTAATTGTCACAACTTGCTCCTGATCTGAAAAAACTCTTGGCATTAGGATAAACTATACATTCCAGAAAAGTGATTCTCAAATCTCTCCTGATTGTACCTGATGACATGTTGCAGAAGCCAGTAATTTACTGCTAATATTAAACAGTAATGTTAGTGTGTGATTTCTTTCTTTTTTTTTTTTTTTTTGAAAGAAGAGCATGTTCAGGGTAATATATATGCCACCTTGTTGTATTCTAGTAAGAGAAGCTTTTCAGGGTTGACATCACAACAAATTACTGGAAATAAAATACAGCCAATATATTATTTTATCTGAGCCACATCCAGCAGTGTGATCACACAGAGACAATTATCGTGGGTTTAGATGTGGGCCAAAAAGAAAACAAAAAGGCTGAGAACTGTAATCCCAGATTGTGAAAGAGAAAAAGAAAGAAGGTACTACTTACCAGTGTCAGTCTGAAAACATGCTGTAAGTCAACTAAATATGTGTCCATATTTATGCCAGAATAATTAAAATCAATTGAAGAAATCTACAGAAATAAGCTCAAATTGGATTTAATTTGCAAAAAAATTAAAAGCTGCACATTGTTTTAGAAAAAAGACAGGTCAAAATGAAGAAAAGATTTGTACTACCAGCTTACATGTAGAAATTTCATTTAATGTTTTGAAGATAACGTTTTGAGAAATGTAGAAATAACACTGAGAGGAACTTTACTACTAATTATTATAGAATATTTATCACCAATATAACTCTCAGATATGATTCATTTTTCTAGGTGAATTTGAAAGTATTTAGGTATGACTGTGTTAGGCTCTGCTACTCCCTAACATAGCATACACATCATCAACTTCATACATTTACCATATTAATCCTTCAATAATTGAATTTATCACTTTTGTTAAAAAAAAAGACCATAAAGAGATTATAAAGGATTAACCTATGTGGTTTCATCAAAGGCTGCTTCATGAAGTTTAACAACAGATTCATGCTATAAATGCTGATGCTAAATATAGTCCACTGAACAATCCTGAAATGTAAAAAGAGTAATTACATAAGTTGATGTTACACATGAACACGAACAGAGAAAATATTTTCTCAGAAAAAAATTAGAAAACAATCTCAACATTTATATAGTTAAACTCTTGATTAGATACAACCAAGAAAAATGTTTAAGGGAATACATATGAATTTTAATTTTTTTCTTTTCCTGCAAGGTCTATAAATTATCTTTCACGTAGGCGCTGACATTCATTTCATTGAATAATTTATATCTTGTAGAATATCTGCTCAGTTTACAAAGATAAGATCAAGACTATTAGAGATGCTTCCCTTGGTAGGATTTAACATCTCAAGTAACCTACTGACATCCATGATGAGTTGACTAGTTAACCCTCGCCTAACTGAATTATTTTGCATTTTCAAGGTTATGTTCTTGTTTAGAACTTAAAACTTATACTCAGAACTTGGAGGAACTGACAACAGTGGAAAGTACCAGCCATAAAATGTTATCCATTGCAAAGCAGTAGAAATGAGTAGGAAGATTTGTGGGTGTTCCCGGGAACTCATCAGTCTCCTGTTCATTTTCAATAGGAGACTCACAAGTTCCTGCAAATGCACACAAACTTATTCTAAGCAGGCACCATTTGCAGATAAGCAGATGTTCATATTTCCTCCATTTCAAGTGAATACAGTAATCTGTTCCCCTGGAGTATCTTCAGCAGCTCGGCTGGTACTTGCGATTCTTTCCAGTGTTGTGGGCATCCCAGACACTGGTCACCTTCTTTTATCTATTCAATAAATATTGATTGAGCATCCCCTAAGCAGGTCACTGTTCTTGCTTTAAGGAAAGAGTGATGAATAACTTCTTGCCTTTTTGGTAATTCTATCAAACAATAGTCCAGTTCACTTTCAATCCTGCCTGAGTCAAAGCATCAGTCTCCAATGCCAAACAAGGGGATGTGGTATTTAAGTTTATACCTCCTGGTGCAATGGGAAGAATCTAGGAAAGGGAACTAAGAGATCAGAATTCTACCCCTACTGCAACTAAAATGTAGCATATTTCCATCTCACACCATTTAACAGTTTTGGGCTTCAGTTTTTTTTTTTTTTTTAATTTTTAAAATTACTATTTGGGCTTTTTTACTTTTCATTATGGATATAAATGTGTGATGATGAGATAACTGGAAACAAAGAACAAAAGCATTTATACATAAAATGTAATGTTATTGAATTTGTCTTTTTCTACAAAAGAACTATCTTTGTTTTGGCAATTACTGTAAAGTTTAATTGTATTATTAATAACTGGAATCTTTTCTATCAGCCAACACATAAATTATTTTTCGCACATAAAAAGAAATGGTTAATTTGTTCATTTAATGAGTCCTAACATTGAAACTTATTTTTATTGGCTTTAATTTCTCCATTAGATCTCAGACTCTCGTTCTAATATTCTAACAAGACAGGCCCAGTTTTTGACCAGGAAGGTGGCAATGATCAAAGTAAACATTTGTCCAGGACCAGGTTTTAGCTTTTGCAGTTTTTCTGAAACTTTTGGCTCTAGAAAATTTTGTGTATGTTGGTTTGTTCAAACGGAAAAAAAATTAATATTCCACTATCTTTTCTCCCCGTAAAAAGTATGTGTATAAGCAATTACGCCTGTGCACACACATATACACAGGGTTCCTGTCCATAAAGGCTCCCAGCTGGTAAAAAAAATTTCATGCACTCATGCTCAGTACAGAATAGCATATAGATCTATTTATGTTACTACCATGTGCCCTTGTAAGAGGCAGTATGTAAATGCTTTATTAAAGAGGTTTAAATTTTAAGTCCTATCTAGGAATTGGCAGAAATTAACTACAGGTTTTCCAGGTTTTTTGTTTTGTTTTGTTTTTTTGGTGGAGCAAAAGGAGGGGTTTTGATCTCAGTAAACTTTTGAGTCTCTGGAGCTTGTGATTTCTGCCTCCATCTCCTGTTAAAGGGCTGAGACCATATCTCTATATAATTGGGTTGTGCAGGTAAGCACTTACTGTCTTTTCCTAAATGGATACGCACTTGTGTACCAGGGGCAGCACTGCCATGGAGCCCTGATGAAAGGGGCCTGCTAGGTATTCATGAGGTAGAAGAATGCCACAATGATTATCGCTTCAACTACTCTGACTTGTGAGGTTTACATGGTTGAGTGTAGAAGAGTTTCTCCAATGGATCCAGGTCAGTTATCAGTACAGCAGAAGAGTTTGGAGGACAATTGAACATTCTATAATCTCTACTAGGACTGGTGAAGGAAGTAGACCCCACTGAATAACCTCCTCACTATGTAGCTATATTAAAACTGGCAAATATCTATTTATGTAAATCATATACTATAAACATTATTTTCTATTTAAAGTCTCCAATTAAAATTCCAAATTGACAGTCAAGAGTACTTGAAATATCTTATGCAAATAAGAGTAGGTCACAACTTTATTCAAGAAAGAAGCATCCTCTAGGCAGAGGCACCATCCCGTTTTTCTTGTTTCCACACCTAGAAAATCTTCAGCAGCTAGCAAAATCAATTGTGATATTGACTAGTATATGAAATTTATATTGTAAATACATAAATAATCAATAAGTCAGATAACATTTATTAAAACACTTTTCTAAAAGGTAGAGTAGGTGGCTAAATAAACATGACACGATCATTTCCCATATAGTGGGTGCATTAAAGTTTTACCTAATAATAAAATGTAGGTTATCTATGGCAAATGCATGTCACAGATACAGATATACGAAGATGATAAGGAGAAACATTAAATAGCAATAAATGATGCAAGCCAAGAAACAGGAGGAAATGTTCAAGTATTAGTGTAGCAGTACATAAAAGTTTAGAGTTCTATAAGAAGAGGCCTGTATCTGAGTCCTCGAACTATCACGCATAGAATAAGCAATGTATTTATTCTATGTGTCCATTGCATGGTATTTAATCTCTCTGAGCCTTAATTTTCTCATTTCAAAATGTGAATACTAATAGTACCTATCTCATAGGATTTTATCATTCTTATTAGCATCATTGTCATTATTGAGTGTAAGGAATTGAACAGAGAGAACAAACTGAATGTTACAGTTCTGTTACTGAATTTACAAATTGATGCTAAAATCTTGAAGCTTGGAAAGGAATTCCTGGAGAAAAAAATCTCAAGAGAATTAGTCAATTCTCTTGAATTGGCCAATTACAATCATAAAAAATCCACTAATAACATTTTCATTATAATAAAGTCTGGTACCTTTGGGTTGAGTATAGTTTCTATTCCTAGGGAACTGTTTCCACAATACTCAAAAAGTTATTTAAGATGATGAAAAATTATACCCATTCCTTGTACTTCCTATTAAGAGAAGCCATTCCTTAATATCTTTATAGCTCTTTGATAAACTTTCTGCTACTTATTACAAATACTGAAGTTAATTATTTAGAGTATACTCATACAATTTACGAGGTCATGATAAAGAAAATGGTCAAAGTCACAGAAATACAAATATTTTTAAAGTACAGAGCAACATCTTTTAGAATGGGAATTTAGACTACATTAATACTGTAAAACACTTAAAAGTTTTTATAAGTTTTTCTATTTGGAGACTTTTTTTAAACCTCTACTATGTTATTTATGTTACTACCTCTCTAGTTAATAAGCATTTTCTATCCTTATCTCAGTGTTTGTTATTTAACAAAACAAAATAAACTGTTAGAGATACCAAACTGTTTTTTTCTTTATAGATTTTTTACCTTATCAAATCACTATGTTCATAAAATGTACTAAGCGGTTGAAACAGGTGGAGATAAATCTGAATTTTAAAATTTGCACTCCATGCTATGCTATAGGGACACACCTATCAAGGTTTTTGATTGAAATTATGAAAAACAGGCAGCCATACATAGTGTACTGAGCTCTAAGAGGTCAAGTTCTCAAGTTCAAGATTTGCCTATCCTTATTTCTCCATAGTGATTGTGATTACCCCCATACGTATTAGAGAAAATATGTAAAGATATGATAAAATATGAATTTATGTATTGATTCATGTTTTCAAAGATATTTGTTTGACACTAAGTTCATAACTGATAAAAATGTTCACTGACGCAACTGTACTTTTCTTGCTTATTCTTGATACTGAATATAACAAAAAGAAGATTTGAAACCAGCTGTTGCCACATATTTTTACTAATAATTCATGTTTCATAAAACTGGATACAATAAAAACTGTATACACAACATAAAATCAAAAGCAACTTAAAATGTAAAGAAAAGCAATGACAATGGCATAATTAAAAAGACAATCCCTCTTGACTTAGTCTTATTAAAAATAATTATGTCAACTCAAAAGACTTTACTACTTGGCATAAGACAGCAATGATAACTGTGTTAACTTTAATTTTGTCAGATACTCAAGTTTCTATGCCGAGTTATCCTATCCTATTGAATATTATTATATGATAATGCTCCTTAAATAATTTAATAAGTTTTAATTTGGAGAAAGAGTGTAATGCTAGTGCTACAATGACAAAAATACTTAAAACTTAAATTAATTTCTTAGAAAAAATTGATTCCTGCTAAAGTATTTCATAACAATCCCACTTAATTTTCAAAGAATTTAACTACTTTCAACCCTGATTACATAAGTAGTGATTACAGATACTATAAGAAATTTTTCAAAATACTTTATGCACCTTCTACCTTTCTTTTAATTAAAAAAAGTTATACCTGCTTGATGCTTAAAGATTCAAATATTTTAAACATCTACAAAAGCAAATGTGAAAGCCTCTCTTCTCTTCTTCCATTCTTTTTTCTTTTTTTTTTTTTTAATATACTTTAAGTTCTGGGGTACATGTGCAGAACGTGCAGGTTTGTTACATAGGTAAACATGTACTATGGCGATTTGCTGCACCCAGCAACCCGTCATCTACATTAGGTATTTCTCCTAATGCTATCCCTTCCCTAGTCCCTCAAATCCCAACAGGCCCCAGTGTATGATGTTCACCTTCCTTTGTCCATGTGTCCTCATTGTTCAACTCCCACTTATGAGTGAGAACATGCAATGTTTGGTTTTCTGTTCTTGTGTTAGTTTGCTGAGAATGATGGTTTTCAGCTTCAGCCATGTCCCTGCAAAGGACATGAACTCATTCTCTTTTATGGCTGCATAGTATTCCATAGTGTATACGTGCCATATTTTCTTTATCCAGCCTATCATTGATGGGCATTTGAGTCGGTTCCAAATCTTTGCTATTGTGAACAGTGCTGTAATAAACACACGTGTACATGTGTCTTTATAGTAGAATGGTTTATAATCATTGGGTATATATACCCAGTAATGGGATTGCTGGGTCAAATGGTATTTCTGTTTCTATATTCTTGAGGAATCACCACACTGTCTTCCACAATGGTTGAACTAATTTACACTCCCACCAACAGTGTAAAAGCGTTCCTATTTCTCCACATCCTCTCCAGCATCTTGTTTCCTGACTTTTTAATGAACGCCATTCTAACTGGCGTGAGATGGTATCTCAATGTAGTTTTGATTTGCATTTCTCTAATGACCAGTGATGATGAGCTTTTTTTCATATGTTTGTTGGATGCATAAATATCTTCATTTGAGAATGGTATGTTCATATCCTTTGCCTACATTTTGATTGGGTTGAGTTTTTTTCTTGTAAATTTGTTTACGTTCTTTGTAGATTCTGGATATTAGCCTTTTGTCAGATGGATACATTGAAAAAATGTTCTCCCATTCTGTAGGTTGCCTGTTGCCCGTGATGATAGTTTCTTTGACTGTGCAGAGGTCTTTAGTTTAATTAGATTCCATTTGTCAATTTTAGCTTGTGTTGCCATTGCTTTAGGTGTTTAAGTCATAAAGCCTTTGCCCATGCCTACGTCCTGAATGGTATTGCCTAGGTTTTCTTCTAGGGTTTTTATGGTGTTAGGTCTTATGTTTAAATATTTAATCCATCTGGAGTTAATTTTTGTATAAGGTGTAAGGAAGGGGTCCAGTTTCAGCTTTCTGCACAGGGCTAGCCAGTTTTCATAACACCATTTTTTAAAAAGGGAATCCTTTCTCCATTGCTTTTTTTTTTGTCAGGTTTGTCAAAGATCAGACGGTTGTAGATGTGTGGCGTTACTTCCAAGGCCTCTGTTCTGTTCCATTGATCTATATCTCTGCTTTGATACCAGTGTCATGCTGTTTTTTGTTACTGTAGCCTTGTAGCATAGTTTGAAGTCAGGCAGTATGATGCCTCCAGCTTTGTTCTTTTTGCTTAGGATTGTCTTGGCCATGCGGGCTCTTTTTTGTTTCCATATGAAATTTAAAGTAGTTTTTTCTAATTCTGTGAAGAAAATCAATGGTAGCTTGATGAGGATAGCACTGAATCTATAAATTATTTTGGGCAGTATGGCCATTTTCACAATATTGATTCTTCCTATTCATGACCATGGAATGTTTTTCCATTTGTTTATGTCCCCTCTTATTTTCTTGAGCAGTGGTTTGCAGTTCTCCTTGAAGAGATCCTTCACATCCCTTGTAAGTTGTATTCCTAGGTATTTAATTCTCTTTGTAGCAATTGTGAATAGGAGTTCACTCATGACTTGGCTATCTATTTGTCTATTATTGGTGTATAAGAATGCTTGTGATTTTTGCACATTGATTTTTTATCCTGAGATTTTGCTGAAGTTGCTTATCAGCTTTAGGAGATTTTCGACTGAGACGATGGGGTTTTTTAAATATACAATCATGTCATCTACAAACAGAGACAGTTTGACTTCGTCTTTTCCTATTTGAGTATCCTTTATTTCTTTCTCTTGCCTGATTGCCCAGGCCAGAACTTCCAATACTATATTGAATAGTAGTGGTGAGAAAGGGCATCCTTGTCTTGTGCTGGTTTTCAAAGGAATACTTTCAGTTTTTGCCTATTCATTATGATATTGGCTGTGGGTCTGTCATAAATAGCTCTTATTATTTTGAGATATGTGCCACCGATACCTAGTTTATTGAGAGGTTTAAGCATGAAGGGCTGTTGAATTTTGTTGAAGGCCTTTTCTGCATCTATTGAGATAATCATGTGTTTTTGTCCATTGGTTCTGTTTATATGATGGATTACGTTTATTGATTTACATATGTTGAATCAGTCTTGCAATCCAGGGATGAAGCCGACTTGATTGTGGTGTATAAGCTTTTTGACGTGCTGCTGGATTCAGTTTGCCAGTATTTTATTGAGGATTTTCACATCAAAGTTCATCAGGAATATTGGCCTGAAATTTTCTTTTTTGTTGTATCTCAGCCAGGTTTTGATATCAGAATGATGCTGGCCTCATAAAATGTGTTGGAGAGGATTCCCTCTTTTTCTATTGTTTGAGATAGTTTCAGAAGGAATGGTATCATCTCCTCTTTGTACCTCTGGTAGTATTTGGCTGTGAATCTGTCTGGTCCTGGACTTCTTTTGGTTGGTAGGCTGTTAATTACTGCCTCAATTTCAGAACTTGTGATTTGTCTATTCAGGGATTTGACTTCTTCTGGGCTTAGACTTGGGAAAATGTATGGGTTCAGGAATGTATCCATTTCTTCTGGATTTTCTAGTTTATTTGCATGTAGCTGTTTATAGTATTATCTGATGGTAGTTTGTATTCTCTGTGATCAGTGGTGATATCCCCTTTATAATTTTTTATTGTGTCTATTTGATTCTTCTCTCTTTACTTCTTTATTAGCCTGGCTAGCAGTCTATCTATTTTGTTAATCTTTTCAAAAAAACAGCTCTTGGATTCAGTGATTTTATTAGGGGTTTTTTGTGTCTGTCTCTTTCAGTTCTGCTCTGATCTTAGTTATTTCTTGTCTTCTGCTAACTTTTGAATTTGTTTGCTCTTGCTTCTCTAGTTATTTTAATTGTGATGTTAGGGTGCTGATTTTAGATCTTTCCTGCTTTGTCTTGTGGGCATTTAGTGTATACATTTCCCTCTAGACACTGCTTTTAAATGTGTCCCAGAAATTCTGGTACATTGTGTCTTTGTTCGCATTGTTTTCAAAGAACTTCTTGATTTCTGCCTTCATTTCATTATTTACCCAGTAGTCATTCAGGAGCAGGTTGTTCAGTTTCCATGTAGTTGTGTGGTTTTGAGTGAGTTTCTTAATGCTGAGTTCTAATTTTATTGCACTGTGGTCTGAGAGACTGTTTGTTATGATTTCTGTTCTTTTGCATTTGCTGAGGAGTGTTTTACATCCAATTATGTGGTCAATTTTGGAATAAGTGTGATGTGGTGCTGAGAAGAATATATATTCTGTGGACTTGGGGTGGAGAGTTCTGTAGATGTCTATTAAGTTCACTTGGTTCAGATCTGATTTCAAGTCCTGAATATTCTTGTTAATTTTCTGTCTCATTAATCTGTTTAATATTGACAGTGGGGTGTTAAAATCTCCCACTATTATTGTGTGGGAGTCTAAGTCTCTTTGTAGGTCTCTAAGAACTTGCTTTATGCATCTGGGTGTTTTTGTGTTGCGTACATACATAGTTAGGATAGTTAGCTCTTCTTAGTTGCTCTTCTTCCCTTGTCTACCCAATCCAACAGCCTTCCCTTGAGCAAGCATTGTTAACAGTTTAACAATAATCTCCCAGAATGTTTCTGTCTAGCATAATGATGTTTTGTTTAATTTTATTGCATGAATTAGGGTCATATTGCCCATTGAGCCCGTAAAACTGCTTTTCACATTTCTCAGTGTATGATGATTATTATACCATATCGGGATATCTGACTATTTTTAATGGCTATTTCCCATCAATGACTAGCTCCCCCTTACCCCATTACAATGTTACAATTATCAACACTCTGAAAAAGTCTATTTATTTTTAGGTACAGTCTGATATTTCTTAGTAAAAATCCATGTAGTTTTTTGAATATAAATTGCTAAAACCCAATAAATTGTCCATCAGAAAGGCAATTTGCACTCATCAGCAGAGAATAACGGTAATCATTTCCTGTGTCCTTGACAGCACTGGTTATTATCATTCATTTCTTTTAATTTAAAAAAATTGATGGAAGAAAATATCTTATTGTATTTAGTTTTTTCTGAAAAGAAATGTCAATAGATTTTAAATTTATTTTAAATCAATGGAATGTTCATTAGTATGTTTCGTATTTCTATTGATTACTTGTGTGTCTTTTTCACAAACAAGTTATTGATACTTTTTGACAATTTTATTCTATATGGTTTCTGTTATATTGATTTTTAGGAGCTATGTATGTATTTTATCATGGATAATAACAATGACTTACATGTTACAAAAATTTGCTTCAAGCTTTATGCTTAAAATTAACTTTATGATGTCTTTCACATTATATAGTCATTTTTAAAGCTTACATAGTTAAATATGTCAATAATTTCTCTTGTGACTCAGTTTCATTTCATACTTAGTAGTATATTTACCACCCTAATACTAAAATAGAATGCTGTATTTTCTTCTTTTTTAGTTTTTTTACTTTTAGATATTTCATTTAACTAAAATTAACTTTTTATATTATGGGAAGCAGAAGTATTTTTTTTTGCCAATGAATAGAAATGTGTCACCTTTACATTTTATTAAGAAGTACATAGTACTTGTTAATATGACAGTTTAGTTTAAAATTTATTTAACTTGACAAATAAAAATTGCATATATTCATCATGTATAATATGTTGTTTTGAAATATGTGTACCTTGTTGAATGGTTAAATCAAGCTAATTAACATATAAATTACTTCACATACTCTTTTGTAGTAAGAATACTTAAAATCTAATATCTTAGTAATTGTCAAGAACAAAACACATTGTTATTAATTATAGTCATCAAGTTGTACAATAGGTTTTAAATTTATTCCTCCTATCTAACTGAAATTTTGCATCCCTTCACCAACATCTCTCACAGAAATTACAATTTTACGCCTCTAGGTACATGAATTTCTTCATTAATTATCTATTTTACTGACCTAGTTTCTATTGCTGCACCTGTCTTAAAGCCTTTCTTTATCATAGATGTGTAAAAAGTACTTGAAATTTCATAGGTTAAATACTAGTTGAGAGCTAATTACAATAATTCAAGAGAAATTTCGATAGTCTACATAGGTAAGGCGGTTTGAAAAAAAAAGTGCAGTTTTGATAGGCATTATTTGCACTAAAATTTTCACCAGAATAAAATGTAGAAACTAGTGATTAAAAACAAACAAACCTGGCAAACAGTACTGGGGAAGGTTATGAAGAATGGGTTGTCACACTTGTATGCCTGAGAACAAAATGATTACAAAAGATTGCAAAAACTGTAACCTTGCAAAAAGTCCATGGCAACCTTTCATCAAAAGTACTTCTTGAAGGACATCTTCAACTGCCTGTCCAACCTCTTACTCATATCACCTGTGTTATTAATCTTTATAGCCAAGGATAATTATCTTGAAAAAATTATATAATCCCACTTATTTTTTCTTTAAAAAATCTTTGTCTTCCTTAACCTCCCTGAAAACGCACATATTTATAAGTGCATATATATTCCTATTTCTGTGCCCTACTCACAAATAACACATTTTTTTGTTTTAGAGAGCCTCTCTCTGTTAGTTAGGCTGACAATAGAACTGACAGAACCTGAGCATTACTGGAATGTGACAGGAGGGAGAACCAAAGGCAACATCAAGATCCCTTGCTTTAATAATGGGATGACTTTATGTTACTTAGATGCAAGACAGAAGAGGCAGAGCAGAGTTGAAGGAAAAAAATCCTTCAATTTCTGTACATAAAATTTTAGATGATTATTGGTCTTCTACATGGAAACATGACAAAGGTAGCTGACTATACTTACTTCCATTTTAGGAAAAATCTAAGATAGAGATAAATATTTGGAAATTATCAACATGAAGCACTAACAAAATCACAGTAGTTAATGACATTAAGCGTTCAGAATGCCAAAAGGAAGATAATCCAGTAATGAATTTTAAAGGACTCTAACATTTAAAACACAAGGTAAGAAGAGCTTTCAAGAGAGGGCACTGGACAGAATAATAGATGACATGTTGAAAAGTGTGAATTAAAAGGAAAAAGAAGCAAGCATTTGCAAATGAAAGAGAGATTCAAACCATAACACAATGCAGGAAACTGCATGTTAGCTACTTATAAAATTAGTACTTATTTATGTTAGCTACTTATAAAATCAGTACAATTCAGAATATTTTCTTATATCCAGTTTCAAAGATGAAATTTAATTTGAGTTATTTGGTAATTTGTACCTATATGGTACATGGGCTTTATTTTAGTTCATGTTTTCCTGTCACTGTATTAAATGAAAATATTTTCCAGTATATTACTAATTTTATTATACATATCATTAACTCAGAATCAAAAGACAGATGTAACTATTTATGCACAAGATTTCAGCTAGAATATGAGCAAGAAATATTGAGGGAATATGTTCTCTTTCCGGGTCCACAGTGGGGCATAGTTTTAAGGGCAAGAACTTCCCAGCCCTTCCCATGCCCCCTTCCCATGTCTCTCCATCCAGGAGATTTAACAGTTTATGTCTGAATTTCATGGGCGCAGGAAGAAACTAAAAGTCAATCACTCCAGTGGAAGTTCTAAGGAATTCCTTTCATTGGCCAGGGATCTTAGAGAAGGTGGGGGTTCCTCCGAGGTTAAAAGTCCCCTTCTTCCACACCCCTTTGGACTCCATGTTTGGGTCCCCTTCCATGAACACTCGCTTCATGGAAGCCATCTTTCTTTCTCCTGGATTTCCCCTCTGGAGTCCCTTGCCACACACTCTCGTGGAAGCCTGTCCTCCCCTCCTAAACTCCATCTCTCTCTCTCTATTCCCTTCCACTCAGTGTGGAACCTGCTTTTCTCTCCTTGATTCCATCTTTCTGGATTCTCTCACTCAGTGTGAGAGTTAGCTGTTTATTTCTCTCTTCTCCTGTTTCTCTCTCTCTCTCTTTAAATAAAATAACTTTCTACAAACACTTTTTTGAGTCCAGCATTTACTGCACACTGCACCGTGGTCCCCTCTTTCCTTCTTGAGAGGGCAGGAGACCATGAGCCTGGAGAAACATCCTCTCAGGGGAGAATGTTGGTATACACTAATACAATATGGTACTTATAAACCTACATTGTTATCTCTATGTAATAGTAAAAATTTAGCTCTTTGTGCTCAAATGCTATAAAAAAATGAACGAAGTAAGAAAAAGTATATGTATAATGCCTTTAGCTAGAAGACCATTTAGTTTGGCAAAAAATACACTGGTGCTGTAGTCAGAAAGACATAGATCTGAATTCTAGTTGAATTTTTCTGAGACTCAGTTTACTCATATGTATTAATACTGTATCATATTATGTGTATCATATTAGTATGAGAATAACATATAATAACTTAAGGATTTAAGCAATGCCATTATTTTGCCCTACTTCTTACTTTTTACAAATAGAAGTACATAGAAACAAATTGACTTCTCTTTTCTGTGACATACCTAAGTGAATGAAAGGATTTCAGGGAGCAAAGATGGCTTTAGAAATAAGAAGTGGTGGAAGACTTCAAGTCACTAATATAAATGGCCCTGACACTTGTTTGAATTAGCAGCTTACAATACAATTATGCCTTGAAGGTATTAGTGGGTGGTGAAGAGGTCCTAAAATAAATGTTTCCATGGAAAAAAAGAAGACAGAGAATAAGAAATGAGTATTGGCTGGTTTCATCTTTCTATCACAGATTAATGTGTTTCTAAATAGTTTGGTCTACAGCTAAAAGTAAAGTTTCACACATACTTGTGCACCATGAACTATCAGTGTGCAATGAAACTCATCTCCATCAATAAATGGATGTAGTTTATATTAGTACATAGAGGCTAAAGGAGATTAGAGAGAGCAGGTATAAGTGTGGGCATTTGGTGAAAGTTCCACATAGGATATGACAGAGAGAATCCTAAGTTTATGTACCACATCATGTTTGATTTTTCTCCTTTATAGGCACATAGATATCGATACTTTCCAACCCTCTTTCTTGTACCATATGAGGTATTTTGATTACTGAAAACAGGTAGAGGTGATGTGCCCTATTTCTAGACTGAGGCAACAAAAAGCAACTTTAAGTTCTCTGCTGTCTCTTGTCACCTTCTCAGCTGTATGTTTTTTGTCGTTGTGGTGTGTTTGTTTGTTTTACCTGTTTAAAACTGGTTAAATACGTGTATTCTTGATCCAGGCTTCCCATCTTGAATTCTGGCTCTAATATTTCCTATTAGTTATGCAACCCTCCATGCCTAATTTCCTCTCCTGTAAAATGAAAATAATAACTGTATCTACATCACAGGGGTTATGAGGATTAATTGAAATAGTAGGTATAAGCTTTTAGAGTAAAGACAGCAAATAATAAACTCTTAAAATGTTAGCTACTTTCATTAGTATTTCCCACTCATGAAATGTTCTATACTTCTCCTGATTCTTACTAAATACTTTTTAAATAGTTTCCCAAAATGAATGCAAATTTGAGTTAGTTAGATTTAGGTTTCTTTAAATGAAAATCGAACTTTTCTAATAGATCCAATGTTAGTATCTTTCTTATAAGTTAGTTCCTCGTGATTAGAAATCTTCAGAAGAAAACAAAGGATTCTGTCAATGATAGTAAAGAAATAATTCTTTCCATAGGAGGAAGATTAAAACTAATGACCTCTAATAACCCTTCAAAACCTGCATTTCTAACAGTTTATATACCCTTGTACCGCCTTGAAGTTGTTTAATATTTAAAATTACATTTCACTGAAATAGAATTGTAATAATTGGGAAACTACTTTGAATAATCCTTAAATAATTCATCAAACTTGATTGATAAAACAATAGACCAGATAACTATGCATTAAACAGAGAGTCTGTAAAACATCCTGTAGCAGTTATCATACAAAATAATTGGGAATATAATGCAGTTTCTAGAAAAGGTATTCAATAACACAACAAGCTCAGAGAAAAGAAATAATAAATAGCATCAGATATTTTACTGGCTAAGCACTGACACTCAGAATTTAAATTTGACAATCCATAAAATTTGTTCAAGAATGGTGAAACCCACAAAATATCACAGGACTATTTGCCCATGTTACAGCATTAAAGGTCTATATACAGGTTTTCCTTCAGCCAGACTTTATTTTCTCTATCTACAGGTTTTAAATGAGAATACTGGCTGAACTGTAATAATCGACCCCTTTCTTCTTTAACTGTGTGTTAGAAAATACTAAATTTGATGATAAGGATAATATTTATAAGAATGGGAGTTGCTTTCTCTCCAAATACATCTGTTATTTTTTGACTTCCTGAAACACTACAATATTGCAAAATTAATGAGAACACAGACACAAAGAAGGGAACAACAGACACTGGAGCCTACCAGAGAATGGAGGATGACAGGAGGGAGAAGAGCAGAAAAAATAATTATTGAGTAGTAGGCTTAGTATCTGGTAATAAAATAATCTGTACCTCAAACTTCTATGACATGAGTTTACCTATATATAACAAATTTGCACATGTATCCCTGAACCTAAAGTGAAAGTTAAACGAAAATCTCTATACTTAAATTTCTTCACTGAAATCTTTTATGGTAAAGACATCAGCAATTCTTGGAGTAGGACCTTCCAGTGTTTGTCTGTCACAGAAACATTAATTTGGACAATGATTGATGCACAAAAATATCTTCACAGGAGCTACAAAAATCAGGTCAAGAGATTATAGTCTCTGGGTATATCACAAAGATTTTAACAGATGCACTGAGGAGATAAGAAGAACACTTTCACTTCACCCACATGTCTCTTTCCCCAATCCTTAGCAGCACAGTGTGAGGAGAGATACATTCCAAATGAAGGAAGGACAGAAAGGTAAGTATCAGACTCCAGAATGAGCCTTAAGACCAATCTCAGTGCTGGGCTGGATCTCATAGCTTTACAGTCCAAGTTTGCCTGGCTGTCTCAGTCTCCAGTCTTGCCCCTATTCCAGGCCAAACCCCACAAACTCAGGCACTAGTCTGACCCAACAGATGCATTCTCCAGGCCTTCTCCAGGGTTAGGCTGGCCCCAGTGGCCCCAGCCTCCAGAATGACCACAGCACCAGGCTGGCCCCAGTGGCTCCCTCCAGACTTCAGGCTTACACAAGCAACTTGCAAGCCCTTGCTAGCCCTTGCAACCCTAACCATGAGGCCAACACCCATGGACCCAGCTGCCATGCCATGCCATGCCCTGAAGATACAAGCTCTAGGCCTTCCCAAGCATCAGACTGACCACTGAAACTACAAATTCCTGATCCTCCCTAGGTTCTAGATTAGCCTAGAGCCATGTTGGCACACATAGCCCCAGACTTCAGGCCTATCTAGTGACAAGTTAGCACTCCTGGTCTAAGATATCATGCTGTATTCATTGGCATGGAATCCAGGCCTGCTCAGTGTCAAGCTGGTCCCTAAAGCCCCATCGTCCAAGCACCCCCCAACCACTTGTGGCTCCATGCTCTAGGAGACTTTGGTTCCAGGCCTGCTTCAGCAGGCTCACAGTCCAGGCGCATCCCAATTAACACAATTGTTATGTTGGCCCCCAAGAAAATAGACTCTATGATTTCTCCTGTGTAATCAGGTACCAGATCAGCCCCAAAGCTCCAGGACTCAGGCCAACAACCACTCAGACCTAGCTTCCAGGCTAGCCACCACAGATATAGGCTCCAGGCTGGTCTCCAAGGACCTAGGTTCCATGCTAGTCTTCCTGGTTCCAGGTACCAGTCCAGTACGACAGAAGTTCCTGTGGACCCAGGTTCCAGGTCAGCCTTTATAGATAAAGGCTCTAGCCATCCTCAAGGACCCAGTTTCCAGACACATGACTACAGAGCCTGGCACAGTGTACCCAGGCTCTAGGGTCATCTCTGCACACCCAGGTGCCAAACCCACTCACCTATTGACCTGGGTTCTAGGGCAGCCTGCCTGATGACTCCAGCAGCAAGTCTATCTACAAATCATGAGTTTGCCCATGATCTCCAGACAAGCTGACTGATAAAAGGCATTCCCAGACAAAACCAGTCTGCAAATACTGAAATCAGTCCTTACTTCTTCAAATGTGAAGATATCAATGCATGGCCACAAGGATCAAGAACAATCAGAGAAACATGACATACCAAAGATACAAAGCATCAATAGTGGACTCTAAAAATGAAAATTTAATAACCACCTGACAAAAAATGGAAAAACAATGTTTTAAGGAGTTCAGCAAACATCAGGAAACTACCAGGAAACAATTCGTTGAAAACAATAAGTGACAGAAATGAGAAATTCAGCAGAAATATTAAAATTATTTTTAAAAATCAAACATAAATTATGTAGCTGAAAAAATCAAAGAATGAAATTTTAAAATGTAATAGCACTGACAGCAAAATGGATTAAGCTGAAAAAAGAATCTGTGAACTAAAGGAGAGGTTATTTGAGAATACACAGTTAGAAAAGCAAAAAAATGCAAATTAATCAAAAACATTTATAGGACTTATGAGAAAGGATCAAAATAGCAAACATTCAAATTATAGGCATTAAAGAAGAGAGACACAAGTGAATAGAAAGCTTATTTAAATAAAAAGTGGCAGAACACTTTCCAAATTGGGGGAAAGATATAACTATCCAGGTACAGGAAGATCAAAGGTCTCCAATCAGATTCAATCTAAAGTAGGGCAAGATATATTAGAGTAAAAATATGTAAAATCCAGGACAAAAAGAAGATCTTAAAAGCAATAAGAGTAAAAGCATATTACACATCAAAATGATTCAGTATGGCTAGTAACATATTTCTTACCATAAACCTTATAGGCCAGGACAAAGTGGGGTGATGCATTCAAAGTACCAATGAAAAAGCTCCATTAAAAAATAACATACCCAGGAAACCTGCCAATCAGAAATGAAGGAGACACAAAGACTCTCCCAGACAAACAAAAGCTAGAAATTTCACTACTAGAACTAATAGGAAGTACCTAAAAATAGTTCTTCAAGCAGAAAGAAAAGAATGTTAATTAGTAACACAAAACATATTAAAGTATAAAACTCACTGGTAAAAGTAAGTGCACAAATTCAAAATACTCTAATACTGTATTATGGGTGTGTGAAATCACATATCTTTAATATGAAGGACAAAAGACAAAAAAATTTTAAAATAATAATAGGTACAATTATTTTTTAAGGGATAAAAATAAAAAAGATATAAATTGTTACATCAAAAACATAGAATATGTGTATAGGTGTTATAATAAAAGTGTAGAAAATAATCACAAAGAAAGATAGCAAGAGAGGTAGAAAGAACAAATAACCTACAAAACAACCAAAAAACAATGATTAAAATGGCTGAAATAAATATTTACCTATCAGTAATTACCTTGATTATAAGTGGATTAAGTTATTCAATAAAAAGTCATAGATTTACCAGGCTCACACCTATAATCCAGTATTTTGGGAGGCCAGGGCAGGAGGATCACTTGATTCCAGGATTTCAAGACCAGCCTAGGCAACATAGTGAGATACTGGCTCTAAAATTAATAATAATAATAATAATAATAATAATGTTGTCTAAAAAGACACAGACTCGCTGAATGGATGTAAAATAAGACCTAACTATATGCTGCTTACAAGAGACTACCATCATCTTTAAAGGCACACAGGCTGAAAGTGAAGAAATAGGAAAAAAATATTTCATGCAAATGGAAAGCAAAAAAGAACAGGGGTAGCTATGCTTATATCAATAAAATGAACTTTAAGACAAAAACTGTAACATGAACAAAAAAAGGGCTTTATGTAGTGATTAAGAGGTCAACTCATGATGAGGATATAACAATTATAAATTTATATTTACTTAACATTGAAAAACCTAAATACATAAAGCAAATATTAGTGAGGGGGGAAATAGAATTAAATATAGTAATAGGAGGAGATTTCATTACCTCACTTTAAGCAATGAACAGAACATCTAAATAAATCAATAAAGAAACACCAGACTTAATCTGCACTTTCGACCAAATGGATATAATAGATGTATTGAAAGCATTCTATCCAATAGCAGCAGAATACATATCCTCAAGTAAACGCAGAACATTCTTCAGCATAGATCATATGTTGGGACAGAAAATAAGTCTTAAGAAATTTAAGAAGATTGAAACTATTCCAAGTACCTTTTCTGACTACAACAGTACAAAACTAGAAATCAATAACAGAAAGAATCTTGGAAAATGCAAAAATACATAGAAATTAAACAACATTCTGAAAAAAATGAGTCAACAAAGAAATTAAGATATTAAAAATATCTTAAGACAACAAAAATGAAGATAAAATATACCCCAAAAGAGTTCAGCAAAAACAGTTCTAAGAAGTTCATTGCAATAAACACCTACGTAAAAATAAGAAATATATCAAATAAATAATCTAATGCTATATACAAAGGAACTCAAAAAAAAAATAAAAAGAACCAAACTAAACCTAAAGTTAGTAGAAGGGTAAAAATAGTAAAGATTAGAGCAGAAATAAATAAAATATGGACTAGAAAAACAATTTTAAAAATCAACAAAAGGAAGAGGTTTTTTTTTATTTTGTTTTGTTTTTTAGAAAAAAGCAAAATGGGCAAACTTTCAGCTAATCTAAATAAGAAAAGAGAGAAGATTCAAATAAAGAAAATCAGAAATGAAAGAAGAGACATTATAATTGTTACCAAGAAATACAAAGAATTATAAGAGATTAGTAGGAATAAGTATAAGCCAACAAATTGGACAACCTAGAAGAAATGAATAAATTTCTAGACATAAATTTATACCTACCAAGGCTGACTCATGAATAAATAGAAAATATGAACAGACCAACACTGAGAAAAGAGATTGAATCAGTAATACAAAGTCTTCCATCATAGGACAGCCCAGGACATGACGGCTTCACTGATTAATTGTACCTAATATTCATTCATTAATTCACTCATTTATAGAGACAAATTCTCCCTCTGTGTCATCTAGGTTTGAGTATGGTAGTGCAATAAAAGCTCACTGTAGCTTCAAACTCCTGGGCTCAAGGAATCCTCCTACCTCAGCCACCAGATTAGCTGGTACAACATGTGCTTCCTGCTACCATGCCTGGCTAATTCATTTGTTTTTGTAGAGACTGGGTATTACTGTATTGCCCAGATTGGTCTCAAACGGTTAGGCTCAAGTAATCCTCCTGCCTTAGATTTATCAAAGCACTATTACTACAGATATGAGCCAGCACAATTGGCCCTACCTAACACTTAATGAAGATATGATATCAATCATTCTCCAAATACATACTTCAAAACTCATCCAATGAGGCCTGCATTTGTCTGCTACCAAAGCCAGAAAGTGACAGTATAAAAAAAACACACTTATAGATTCTGATGAATATAGATGCAAAATTCCTCCACAAAATAATAGCAAATCAAATTCAATACCACATTAAAAGGAACACTGCTCACGACCAAGTGGGATTTATCCCAGTGATACAAGGAAATCTATAAATGTGATATTCTACATTTATATGCAAATCTATAAATATGATATTATATATTAACAAAATGTAAGATAAAAACAATACAATCATCTCAATAGATACAGAAAAAGATCTTGACAAACTTCAAATCCTTTTATGATTGAAAAAAAAAAAAACCTCTCAATGAATTAAGTATTGAAGGAATGTATAAAAGCCATATGTAGCAACCCTACAGCTAACATAATACTTAATAGTGAAAAGTTGAAAGCTTTTCCACTAAGACTAGAATTAAGATAAAGATTCCAATTCTTGTTACTTGTATTCAACAGAGCAGCCTAGTTAGAGCAATTACCAAAAGAAATAAATAAAAGGCATTTAAATTGGAAAGGAAGAAGTCGTTTTTGTTTTATATATAACACAATCTTATATATTTTAAAAAACTAAAGATTTCACCAAAATCTGTTAGAACTAATAAACAAATTGCAGAATATAAAAGCAACATAGAAAAATCTATAATTTTTTTCACACTAACAATGAACTCTCCAAAAAAGAAACCAACAGAACAATTCTATTTAAAAGAGATACAAAAATATTCTTAAAAATAAATTTAACCAAACAAGTGAAAGGACTATATACTGAAAACTATAAAATATTAATAAAAGAAACTAATTATACAAATAAATAGGAAGATATTATGTGTTTATGAATTAATTTTGTTAAAATATCCATACTACCCAAAGGAATGTAGATTGAATGCAAATCCTATTCAATGGCATTTTTCACAGAGCAGAGAAAACAATACGAAAATTTGTGTAAAACCACAAAAGACCTGGAATAGCCAAAGCATCTTAACCAGCGGAATGAAGCTTAAGAAACAGACATAAGAAACAGACACACTGACAAATGAAATACAATACAGAGCCCCAAAATAAACCCTCACATTTATAGTTAATTGGGTTTCAGCATAGATGCTAAGAACACACATTGGGCAAAGAACAGTCTCTTCACTAAATGGTTTGGGGAAAACCCAGTGTTCACAAGCAGAAAAATGAAATCGGAGCTGTATCTCACATGATATATAAAAATCAATTCAAAATAAATTAAAAACTTTAAGATCTTAAATATAAAACTACTAGAAGAAAATAGCAGAGAAGCTCCATGCCATGCTCTAGGAAACAATTTTTTTGGATACAACAAAAATTCCTACCCTTTTAGTATGAACTACAGACAATAAAAGCAAAAATAAATAAACTGAATTACATTGAACTAAAAAACTTCTAAACACCAAAGGAAACAATCAACAGAATGAATAGAAAACCTATAGAATGCGATAAATCATTTGCAAACTATTATCTCCAAACTTCAAATGACTTAACAGCAAGAAAAAATAAATAATGTGACTAAAAATAGGCAGATGACCTGTACAAATATTTACCAAAAGAAGATATAGAAATGGCCAAAGTTTTTAAAACATTCAACATTACTAATCATCTGGGAAATGCTAATTAAAATAGCGATAAGATTTTATCTCTACATGTAAATTACACCTGTGAGAAATTACATCTGTGAGAATAGATACTATAAAAAAGATGAAAGTTAACTAGTGTTGGTGAGAATGTGAACAAAAGGAAACTCTTTAACACTGTTGGTGGCAATTAGTATTGCTACTATAGAAACACTATGGGAGTTTTTCAAAAAGTTAAAAAGAGAACTACCGTATGATCCAGTAATCCTACTTTTGGTATATATCCAAAGCATATGAAATCAGTATGTGGAAGAGATATCTGCACTTCCATGTTCAATGCAGCACTATTCACAAAAGCAAAGATATGGAATCAACCCAAGTGTCCATTAATGGATGAATGGGTAAAGACAATGTGTTATATATACACAATGATATAATTTTAAGCCTTAATAAAGGAAATTCTTTCACTTGTAATAGCACGAATGAACCTGAAATATGTTAAGTGAAATGAGCTAGGTGCTGAAAAAGAAATAGCACATGATCTCATATATGGCACCTAAAAATGTTGAACTCATAGAAGCAGAGGGTAAAATGGTGGCCAAGGGGCTCTAGGTGGCAGGTTAAGTAGATGTTGGTCAAAGGATGTGAAAGTTCATTTAGATAGGAGGAATAACTTCAAGAGATTTAATATACATCATAATGAGTATAGTTAATAACAATGTACTATATTTATGAAAACTGTTATGAAATTGGATTTTAAGTGTGATCACTACAAAAATAAATATGTGAATTAATACATGTGATAATTAGCTTGATTTATCATTTCCAAATGTATACATATTTCAAAAAATCATATTGTACATAAATACATATATTCATTTATAAATTAAAAATAATTAATTTAAAAGAAAAAATAGAAATATTTTATTAAAGTAGATATAGTAGATAACCTGGCAGTGATTATTAAGTGAAATAGCCTCATTCATACAATAAGGTTGTAACAAATGCGTATTGCCTTCCAGATGGTCGGATAATTCCAAATTTAGATAGGGTGTCTAGTCAGTAAAATACATCTACAAAAGTTACCAGAATTATAAAACATTTACCAGATAATTCAGAAAGAAAATTTAAAATGAAATCCTTCTCCAATATGATTATTGTAATTCTATTAATTTTGCTGCCCTAACAAAGTGACCATCTTAAATGTGAAGGGATGCAAAAGATGCAGAGAAAACGTTCTATCATATTTGTTTACTTTTACCTAACCCACTTTGGAAATGAATACAGAGAAGAACAAAACCCACCTAAAGCAAATTTTATAAGTGCTGACTCACAGTTTTTCTACTAAAAATGTCTGATTAATAATTATTTTATTGCAGTCAACATTATCAAATATCTTTTTGCATGACTTCAATTTTTTGTGGAATGGCTGATTTTATGGAGCTCTTGATTTTCTATGATCTGTAGATCATGGTAATCAGACCTGTAAGGTTAATCTGCATGATTTAATTTCCATGTGAGTTAAAGACAAAAGCCACAGAAATAGAGGAAATGTCAATGTCAATATTAAGTGAAATGGTCAAGGAAGACTTCATGAAAGAGATGGAATTCGATTTGTGCCTATGAGAATGAGTGTGGCTCAGCACAATAACAGTAGTAAAAGTTATTCACATAGTGCAAAGTAGCATAGAAGAGAAAGTAGAGTAGAATAGAAAAGGATCTTTCAGTCTTAAAAAAAATTTTTTTTGGCAGGTGGTAAGGAAACTGCTCCACAGGAGTACTCTATTGCTAATGAAAAGTAGAGGGAGATAAGTGATCACGTATTATTTTTATGAATGGGCTGGCAGGCAATGCAAAGCAAGTAGACAATTTCTGAATGTTGTTTTGAGACGATGAAAATCATATATAATAAGATCACTTTGAATGAAATACACACGATGTATGACAGCAGGTAAACAGAAGGAGGAGAGGCCATTTAAGAAGCTAGGTCAATTACCATATTAAACGCATTTTGAAATGAGAAGTAGCCAGACTTACTAACAAACTATATATGAATGTACAGAAAATGAAGCAAAGATGCATGAGGATTTTCTTACCAGGTTGACCAAAAAATGATGAAATAGTTGATAGGGGTTAATGGAAAAACAACTAATTCTTTTTTTTTTTTTTTAAACTTTAAGTTCTGGGGTACATGTACAGATTGTGCAGGATTGTTACATAGGTATACACATGCCATGGTGGTTTGCAGCATCCATCCCTCTGTCACCTACAGAGGTATTTCTCCTAATGTTATCCCTCCCCAACCCACCCAACCCCTACTATCCCTCCCCTAACCCCTGCAACAGACCCCGCTGTGATGTTTCCCTCCCTGTGTCCACGTGTTCTCATTGTTCAACATCCACTTATCAGTGAGAACATGCATTCTTGAAGAAACTGCATTCGAGCCTACTGCAGAACTTCTAAATTAAAGGGGGCTTAGATCTCTAAAAATGCAGTTCAGTAATTTAGGGGGCATCTACATGTAAGGGGTACATTAACACCTACAAGTGCACAGATGTATTATAATGGGGAAAGCTATAAGAAAAGATGTCTGAGGGATATAGCTTTCCTCACCATTACTTAGTACCAAAATATATTTATGTGTAAATCTGGCCTAAATGCTGCTTTTCAATTTATTAATCTTTTCAATATTAACACTGTATAGAAACTATTACATCTTCAATCATGAGAAGCTACACACACACACACACACACACACACACACACACACACACAGAACACTTCTCAAGCAGGTTGTACCGCTGAGATAGTACAATCAAAGGCATGGTATGTTTCATGCTGAATGATATATAACTAAGTGTGCTAAGGGAAGTTCTATAGCTAATGTGGAGCAGATATCTGGTGACCTCTTTCACATTCTCCAGAAAATCAATTTTATTTTATTATAGTGGAAATAAGTTATTGTGAAATGAAAATCAAATTTTATAAGACTGATTATTTCCTCAATAAGAACAATTGCTCCAAGTAAAAAGTGATGTTGGAGAAAACAAACAATACCATTTTGGCTGACTATCCTCTTTCAGTTCCATAATAAAAATTCAGGAAGTCACTTATGTTCAAAGGAGTGAAAAATAATTCACAGGAAGAAAACATTACTTTAAAAAGTTAGACAACAAAAAATTCCAATGTCGAGAAAAACAAAAGGAAAAATAATCGTTAAAAATGGCCGGTTCATATTCAGAATCTATTTTATAAGGATGCACAAGAAAAGTTTTTTCAAAAGAAGTTTCTTTTTCTGTAACAATTAACGTGTCAATTATTATTATTATTATTATTATTATTATTATTATTTGAGATGGAGTCTCACTTTTGTAGTCCAGGCTGGAGTGCAATGGCGCGATCTCAGCTCACCGCAACCTCCGCCTCCTGGATTCAAGGGAGTCTCCTGTCTCAGCTTTCTGAGTAGCTGGGATTACAGGCAGCCACCACCACACCCAGGTAAATTTTTGTATTTTTAATAGAGACAGGGTTTCTCTATGTTGGCCAGGCTGGTCTCGAACTCCTGACCTTAGGTGATCCACCCACTTCAGCCTCCCAAAAGTGCTAGGATTACAGTTGTGAGCCACCACACTTGGTCAGTTATTTTTATTTTAGAGAGAATAATTTCATTTGTCGAGGTTCCTCTTAAGCCTTTGCTACAAAGAAATTCAAAATTAAGGTTCTTAATAACAGACATTTTAAAAGACTGATTATTTCTTATGATATATCATGATGTATATGATTTTGATACTGTCTTGTCTTTTGATTTTGTATGTTTTATTCTCTAATGACTTATGGTATATAGATATTTTAGATTACAATCAAATTTAGGTTGCTTTCCTTTGGAAAAGCAATTGGACAGAATAAGAAACAAACAAACAAATAACTTGTATCTGGGTCTGTTTAGATTATAAGCATCTTCCAAAATAATTTTGCTCCTCAAATCATGTCTTTATGAATTTTATCATTTCAAAGACAATGTACCTGATTATGCAACTCTCTTCTGTCTGATAGATGTGTTGTATGTAGTAATCTTTTCACAGCCAGACATGCAAATATATCACTTATTTTAATGAAGAAAAATGTTGCTTGCACATATCATTTATATAACAGCACAACAGAACTTATCTAGTATTTATACAGTAATGCTTATATCAGCTTAAGTCAAATCAACATAGTTGTCACCAAAGTTACTATTCTATCATTGCAATGATGAAAAGAATGTAAAGTAATTCTATAATGAAGATAATCAGTTTTCCTTGATTTCTGCTTAGCACATTGGTAATAGGTTTTTAAAAAATATACAATATAGTGATTACTCACTGTTAAGTGTGTGATTGCCTATTGCCTACATTTGCAAAGAACAAATGGAGTATTTAAACTATCATGCTCCACTGACTCTTGATTTCAGAACAAAATTCACGATAACTATAAATGTATGTCAATTTCTTGGCCTTGAATATCAAGGCTCACAAACATACTGCATCTGCTGAATTCAGTCTCATATAGTTAATTTACATTCACTTCCTGTCAACTTTTTTCTCCTGGTGTGAGCAGTTGCATCACCTGAAAAGAACACCATTAGTGGAAAGGAACTGGAAGTTGCTAAAAAGTTACAACTCGAACTGAATGCAAAATTCCAATTCAGCAAACTATGACATACACTATTAAAGAGTGAAAAACATGTGTAGTTATTTGGTTTCAAAATTCAGAGAGCATGCTGTGTGCCAAATTATTTGCTGAAAGCAGTAATCAACAGAAAGGCAATGAAATAATACAGAAACAAGTGGAAGAAAGAATAACACGAACCAGAATAAACCAGCCAGGTTGATATGGCACAAATATTCTTAAGCAAAGCTAAAAATTAACTTTAACAAGACCATGACATAAAATGAACTTCCTCCTATAATGCTAATTAAATTTTAAAAACTATTCTTCTCTCTCCTATGCTACAATAATAATTTAAACCCTTTTTTGAGTAGTTTCAATGTGTATATAGGGCTCTGAGTAATAATATATAGATATATTTATCTCTTTTCTTAAATGATGATCTCTTGGGGTATAAAATGGATTTTGATTTTCTTTATGTTAAGCTACACTTAGCACAGTATCAATGACTGTCACATATAAATGCTCACCAAACTTTTTTTTTAATTTAACAATAAATATGACTATACGTTAACAAGTACATTACAAAATCATGTGAAATGCATTCCTTTAGATCCACTGAAGCAAATGAGCAACAAGAAACAGTGTATCCTAGAAAAGGCTTACACTCTGATATGGTATGGTTTGGTGTCCCCACCCAAATCTCATGTCAAATTGTAATTCCCGTGTTGGAAGAGGGGCCTAGTGGCAGTTGATTAAATCATGGGGGCAAACTTCCCTCTTGCTGTTCTTGTGACAGAGTTCTTATGAGATCTGATTGTTTGAAAGGGTATAGGCCGGGCGCGGTGGCTCACGCCTGTAATCCCAGCACTTTGGGAGGCCGAGGCGGGTGGATCATGAGGTCAAGAGATCGAGACCATCCTGGTCAACATAGTGAAACCCCGTCTCTACTAAAAATACAAAAAATCAGCTGGGCATGGTGGCGCATGCCTGTAATCCCAGCTACTCAGGAGGCTGAGGCAGAATCACTTGAACCCAAAAAGCGGAGGTTGTGGTGAGCCAAGAACGCACCACTGTACTCCAGCCTGGCAACAGAACGAGACTGCATCTCAAAAAAAAAAAAAAAAAAAAAAAGAAAGGGTATAGCATCTTCCCTTTGTCTCTCTTTCTTCTGCCAACCACATAAAAATGTGCTTGCTTCTCCTTTACCATCCACCATGGCAGTAAGTTTCTTGAGGCTTCCTCAGAAGCAGAACCCTGTACAGCCTGAAGAACCATGAACTAATTAAATTTTTTTTTCTTTATAAATTACCCAGTCTCAGGTAGTTCTTTATAGCTGTATGAGAATGAACTAGTACACACATCTAAAGATACTAGTCATATATATATGGGAAAGTAAATGTAGAAAGAACATTACAGAAATGGAGAAAAACAAAAATTGCTGTTTAAAAAACGGATATTGATCAAAGATAAGAATATAGTTCAGATTATTTGAATATGGTTTCTCTTTAAAACCAAAAGAATTTATGTCTCTAACATCCAATTATATAAAAAAAATTAAGTTTGTTTTATTTTTCCTGCTTCCAACCATTTAGCCAGAGGAAGTGAAAGTTTTAGTGAAAAAAGAGATTGAACACAAAAAGAGAAAGAAAACATGATCTGTGTAGATTATGTCAATAAAAGAGGCAGAAATATTCAACGGTTGAATATAAAAAGATAAAGCACAGAAGAGGCAACAAAATGCTTACATATTTCACATTATATTAGATCACTTATACAATTTTTAAGAATTCTCCATATACTTATATTGGTATATATCTAACATTCAATTTCATTTTAGAAATTTTTTCCATAAATAAACAAAATTCAGATTGGTAAGCATATTGTCTTTTCTTTAAAGAAGCACAGTTGACATTCATTGATATATTTCTAGGCATTTTCACTATTGGTACATATAAAATCTTTTTTTCTATAATCTGAACCATATTCAAATCTTTGATCAATATCCATTTTTTCATACTAACATCTATAAAGAAGTTGATTATGGACATAATGCAAGTCTGAAAATAACATAATTGTAAATGAAATTCTCCTCGATCCATTATTTATCATTTATTACATCAAACAGCAATAACGTGAAAGTGCCTCAGCCTTATTCAATTTAATATAGAGTAAGTACATAATAAGTGATTTTAGATGGTGTTTCAAACTCCTACAGAATATTCAACTCCAAAGGATGTTGTTCTTCTAAAACATTTAAAACTTAGAGCCATTCCTAATATTGAAAGGTACAGTATGAACACACATGTGCTGTAAACAAACATAATTAATACCATACAGGGAGAGATGTATGTTCTCTTCCTCTAGTTCAACAGTCTTTCCCTGAGAGTAACCAACTGATTCTCTCATGTTAATTACTTTAAAAGTCATATTACATACACCAGACATAAATAATTTCATCTTACTCAGCAGCCAAACATTAGTCACATATTCATGTCTAAACATTTTCTGTATTGAAGATATACTAAATAAATGTGTATGCATATACTTGCTAAATGTACATCACTATATAAAGAAAAGTTATTTGGTATTCCTTTTCTAGACTTTCTCTAAGAAGACAATCTGCCATTGGCCTGGCAACATGGCTTAATCGAACCTGAGTAACAAATAAAATTATATGACTTCATATATGGTCTTTGGACCCCAGATCATTAAAATTGCAATAATTTTTCAATAAGGCTACAAGCCTGTAAAGCAAAGAATGAAAACCTGGAAGTAACAGTGAAAGACTACCTTGCCAAATGACTGGCCATCAACAGCACTCAATTATGAAACACCTGTGTTGCCCATACTTTTCCTTTTTGCCTTTGGCGGGTTTGTTTCCAGTTAAAGATTCCTTTTTTTTTTTTTCCAGCCTAAATAACCTTGCCTCCATTCATCTAGTCATTTTATATATTCTCTCTCTCCATGCCTATTAAGCTGTTCTGTCTTCTTTTTCATATTCTGTAGGCAATTCTTCTATATTATTATGGAGAATCAGCCATTATAGAATAATAAATTCCCTTTTGCTGCTCACCCTGGAAGGCATGTGAGAGTTGCCCATAGGAGAAATAGGTAAAGTGAAAATCAACATTCACTAACTGGACAAGTAACCCTTAGGGAATTTTA
This sequence comes from Cebus imitator, assembly GCF_001604975.1. NCBI lineage: Eukaryota > Metazoa > Chordata > Mammalia > Primates > Cebidae > Cebus > Cebus imitator. Next base: position 2,762,705 of record NW_016107522.1, on the reverse strand, counting down.
TTCAAGGTTCATCCTTTAACCATTATTTTCTTCTCACATGTAGTCTTCATTCACTTCGTGTGTCCTAATTAGTAATCACCGATGCTTCTCCTTATTACCTCAGTCTTGACTAGTCTACAAAATCACAGCCTGTATAAAGTGCTCCTTAAATATATTTCATGCTTAAACCACGTCGTATATTTTAAATGAGATCATCTCAACTATACCATGATAATCATAAGAGATATTTCCTACTTCCTGCCTTTTGAATTCATGACTTCACTTCCTGGTGTGGAATCTAGTGAATGTTGTGGAGAAGTGACGTGTGCTACTTTTAATTTTTGATGCTAGATTTTTCAGACCTCTCAATTCCTTCTGACAGAATGATCAACCACGTTCTGTATGGTCGTGGTGTTGACAGTCAGTAAACTAATCAATCTTATATTTTGGGGTGTTTCCTCTGTACAGTTTACCCTCAGTTTCAACTGATCTAGACTATTTCTTTCAGGTACTCCAAGCTAAATTATCTGTTCAATACAATATTTTCTTTGGGGTAGACAATCTCAAACATATTTTCCTAACAGGATGAAAATCTCTCTATTACCATCATAATAATTCCATTATTATAACACATGTTGTGTGTAATTATTAATGATTTGATTGTCTAGATGTCTATTTGTATAAATGCCTATTCAGTAAAATAAAATTTTATGTTCTAGTAAATCATGGTTTAGTCTATTAAGAGAAACTAAGGCAAAAGTAAGGCTTCCAGTAGGTTTACTGAAATATTAACTTTCACAATCACTCCAATTTGAATTAGTTCTTGAAATTTCATACATTTCATTATACTGTGCAGTAGCATAGTAGTTTGAAATATTCCATGTATATTATAACATTCAAAACTGAAGATTTATGATTTTGAGTGATGATGGAATACATAAAACAGATAAGTGATAGATACATAGATAAGTGATAGATACATGGATAGACATTAAAATACATAAATTTATTCCTAGTTATTGATTGAACACTGCACAGTGCACATAGATGCTGGGAATAAGATATTTGATCCTAGACATATAACAACATGATGAACATGGCTTTCAACATCTAATATTTTCATTTATATGTGAACATATAAATGAAATGAAAATACCAAAATCAAAAACGTTTAAGAAAATTCTATATTTAGTCAACCAGCAAGTAAATAATCATTATACATCATTAGCTTGTATATTTCCGTTAAGCTTTAAAAGGCCAATGTTTTATAAAGACATTCTGGACTACTGTGTACTTTTGTAGCAAATTTTTGAGTAAATGCTAAGAGGACATGTAACACATTTATATTTAATTTAAACAATAGATTTACACTTATGAACCCGAGTCTCCTCTACCTAAAAGACTGAAAACATTTTCACATTGTTTCATTTCTTGACATTTTAAGTTTAACACCCTTGATTCTACACTGAGGTTTAAGTTTTTGACATGTGCCAGGTACATTTCTCTCCCATTATATTTTTCCCGGTAAACAAGTTAGGACAAACAGACCCGACAACAATATCCTAAAATTCCTGGTTGGTATCACAACTCCGTTATATGGCAGCTCATTAGGTAGGAAATTAATTTATAATGCAAGTAAGCGGAACCTCTTACAGCTTTTGTCAACTTCCTCTTGACTCAATGCTTACTCTCTTCTCTCCTGCACATGCATACATGCACACACACACACACACACACCCATACACACAGGCACTACAACACTAAAAAATGCAAGAGTGATTTTTGTTGAAATTTTGTTTTGTTTTGTTTTGTTTTTTTTGAGACAGAGTCTCTCTCTGTCACCCAGGCTGGAGTGCAGTGGGATGATCTCGGCTCACTGCAACCACCACCTCATGGGTTCAAGTGATTCTCCTGCCTCAGCCTCCTGAGTAGCTGGGATTACAGACATGCACCACCACACCCAGCTAATTTTTGTATTTTGTAGAGATGGGGTTTCACCATGTTAGTCAGGCTTGTCTCCAACTCCTGACCTCATGATCCACCCACCTCGGCCTCCCAAAGTGCTGAGATTACATGCATGAACCACCTTGCCAGGCCCTGTTGAAATTTAAAGTAAGAACACAATGCTTCAGAGAGCAACAGGGTTGTTAGGAATGGCTTATTAGATGGTATTTTAAAGGAAAAAGGCAACAAGACATTCTTTTACAAATTTGTAAACTGTATAGAGGAAATACCCAAAAATATAATAGTAATTAGTTCACTGTACACTAAAATCTTCAGTTGCCACCTTCCTTCTAACCACCTCGAAAAAACTAAGGAAAGCAAGTGGTCATTACCCCATTTATCTCAGGAGATCATGGTTTTAAGCAGCAATGATGCAGGAAGATCATCTCAGGGTGAGCACTTGAAATTTTCTCCAGCAAAAATAATGCTTCTGAGTGTGGTGCACATGTGTGCATGCTCAGCTTGGAGTGGGAGTCATTAAATCATGAATCTAAGAAAAGAGCTATATTGCAGTATTTGGAAAGCAATATGGATTTGCAGGGTTCATTCACCAAACTGTCTCCCATGTGTGTGTGAGTGTGTGTGTGTGTGTGTGTGTGTGACAAAGAGGCCAGAGCATAATGGCCTATTTTTCTTTTTTTGAAATATTTATCATTACATAGTTTATACTTAAAGATCTTGATGAGAAAACCAAGACAAAATCTCTGAGCTATTGCTAAGATATAAAACACATCCTAAGTAGTTGTCTTAAGAAAACATAGTTTTCCTTTTCTCTCCCTTTATCAAATCCTCTTCCCTGCTTCCTCTTGCCCAACCAAATATCTTTCATTTGTTAGAATACCTGTCTCCTCTGTTATATGAAGAGCTAAATTCTTATAGCATAAACCAAATAATTTTCTTTTATTTTCATATATGCAAATTTGAACCCAGTAGAGAATCTCTGGGTATGCAAGCAAACTATGGCATCAATGTAATAATTTACATGTTCCATGCCAATGTTCCTTAAATCATATGCTATGAAATTTGTACTGGTGCATGATGTGTCAACTACATTTTATAATACTTTAGATTATACAATATTATATAGGCATCTTTGTTCAAGGATTCAAACCCTTAAAATATGAATGTATACTAAAAATCTTCAATAGATAGATAGCATGAAAAATTTTAATATACATTTAAGCAAAATAGAGAAAGTATATTGTGTATGCATGTATGGGTCTAATTAGTTGTAGGTTTGTCAGGTCCTTATATCCTGTATTTCTTTCAAAATTAAACTCTCCTTTTTTTGTGTGACAATCTGATGATACTTGTGTTTTAGAATGCTTATTACATATTCATTATTTAAGAAACAAGATGTGCATAATTTTGCTATTTATCTGCAATAGTGTTCCTGGACTCAGCATTGAACGTTTTCCCAAGTAATAAGTTATAGTGAGAACATTTCATTTTAGATTCTGCCAAATAAGAGCAAATGTATCAGAAAGTGTGTGATTTTTAAAAATTAAAATGGTACATATTCATGATAGTCACTATCATTTAATTGTACTTTTGAATACTGATATATCGGCCTCATTGTTTCCATGTATAGAAAAACATTTAGAAGTCACAATTTATACCACTCTCACTTTCCAAGAGAAAGTGAGAGTGATAAAGCATACAACAAGAAAATAACTCATCAAAACATGAATGCATAAAAAGGCAGAAACCCATTAGCAGTAATACCATGTGTGTAATCCTTGAAACCTGATTTTTATGGTATAAATACAAATAGTATAAATGTACAGGATAAAATAAAACATATAACCAAAAGGAGGGAGAATAAATACTTTAGACAGCACAGACCAAATATATTTTTTGGCCAAAATGCTATATTTACTATGAATTTAAAGTATAGACTTTATGTGTGGGATTTACAGTCTGGAGTCAGAGCTACATTAACTGAGTTAGCTATCAGTATCAAGTAGCTATCAAACTTACATCAAGAAGCATTTAATTTTAGGATCTTTAGGACCATTTTCTTGGGCAAATGAAACAAAAATAAAAAACTCATTCAAGGAAATCTACAGATCAATATTAGCTTGAGACAAACATAACTATAGCTGATTCTTGAACAGTTGGGTTTGAACTGTGCAGGTTCACTTATACATGGATTTTTTTTCAACCAAACACAGCCTGAAAATTCAATATTCACAGGACATGAAACTGCATATACAGAGCGGCAATTTTTTATATATTTGGGTTTGGTAGGTCCTACTTGAAAAGGGAGACCAAGGCATCTCAGATCAACTTCCCCTTTTCATTCCTAAGACTGTAAACCAAAACCCTTTTCATATGTAATTCCTAAGACTATAAACCGAAGCCCTTTTCATACGTAATTCCTGAGACTATAAACCGAGACCCTTTTCATATGTTGTTATAAACCTAAGATTCTTCCACGTGTAACATCTAAAGTATAAGCCTATATAAAGAGGGGACCTTCCTTTGTTAGGGGAGCTTGGCTGCTAGGCAACTATGCCACCTTGCTCCCTGCCGAATAAACTCCTTCCTCCTGTATTCAGTTTCTGAGAGATCCGTTTCCCACGGCCACTCCTGCTACATACTGAAGCACTTGTGTATGTATAGATTTTGGTGTCCTCTGGGGTCTTGGAACAATCCCTCATGTATAACAAGGGATGACTGTATACAGCTACAGATATAGATCTAACTTTACAATCACTAATCTGAACAGTACTGGATGTTTTAATGCTAGTCACGAACTTTGAGGATATAGAAAGCTCAGGGACACTACCCAATGCTTAGTGAGGATTAATCAAGTTTATTTCTTCTTTCTTCTGTAAAGAAATCATCTGTTCACAGTCACTTTTTCAAGAAATGCACGGGTTCTCAAACTTGAGTGTTCATCTGAAACACTTGCAGGACTTGTTAAAAAACAGATTATTGGGTCACCCCAGAATTTCTGAATCATAGGTCTTGGGTGTGCCTTGAGGATCTGCATTAGTAATACTTTCTAAAGAGATGAGAAAGCTGCTGGACCAGTAACCACACCTTGAGAATAATTAACTTAGTGTGACTTAAAAGCCCTCGGTATCACCATACATACATGTGTTTTCAAGTACTTTCTGTTTGGGCCTCATTTAATTTAAAGATTATTTCAATAGTATTGAAATAGACTGGTGTATTAAAAGTAAATATGTGGGTAAAGTAATTTTTATTGTAAGGGTACATAAAGGTTCATTTAGGAGATACTTTATCAGTGAATCACATAATTCAATCATTCACGAAATAAATTCTAACTGAAGGTCTACAGTATACTAGAGACCAGATTTACCAAGATAAATAAGGTATGAATTATCCCTGCCCTGAGAGTTCAGAATCCAACAGGGGAGACAATAAAGAAGTATATGCATGATAATTACATTAATACATAATTGATAAAATTTTCAAGTTTCTGCTAATGTCTCAAGATATCCTATCAAATCCCTGATAAAGTATCATGAATTTCTGGAGTTTGTAAACTAAAAATAGAATTTTAAGCTTTCCCAGCTAACAGAATGGACCCTCCTCTTGGCCAAGGACATTCCAAAGCCAGTTCAGGCCATGATGGGAATGGGTGGTCAGATATGCCTCATTATACCCTCCTCCCTTTGGAATTCAGACACCACTGACCAGAATTAACATTAAAACAGAGAACTTAAGACTGACAAAGCTGACTCTTTGTTGCAATAAGATACCAACATGACAGATGGCAGGCCCTGAGAGAAATCAAAGTATTTCAACCCCAAATTTATTTCTTTGACATATTTTGAAATGACCCTTCAAAGCTGACTTTTGTGAGGAAAATCTACATTCTGTAGAGAATCCTCTTCTTTTTCTAGGTCTTTTTTCTGATCCAGAAGAGAATTAACTAAGAGCCTGGCACCTTTTAAAGTCTGATGAGAAATATTTACAGTCTATTCTCTCTGAAGTCCGCTACTTCGAGGCTTCCTCTGCAGAATGAAAACCTACCTCTCCAAAAGGTCTTATCTATCTAAATTCAAACACTCCCTCCTTCTATTGACTCTAGTCTTTAGATAAACTCTTTCATTCAATTGCCAATTAGAAAATCTTTGAATCACTTATCACCTGGAAGTTACACCCCCATCCCTACACACTTGTTTCCAGTTGTCCTACCTTCTAGGGATGAACCAAAGTATCTTACATATATTAATTGATGTTTATGTCTCCCTATAACAGAAAACCAAGCTGTAGCACAACCACCTTGGGAACATGTCCTCGGGACCTGCTGAGGCTGAGTTATGCACATCTCTTAGCCTTGGCAAAACAAACTTCTAAATTAATTGAGACTCCTTTCATACTTTTTGGTTTACAGGTTTGATTTTAAATAGATGTATATTCTACATTGTGAATAGCCCTTGTCTTCAACCTTCCTGTGGTCATATTTTCTTTCAATTTCTAAATGAAATGATGCAAAAACATATCCAAAAATAGTGGGGAATGTGCTCTTCTCAATATATGTAAGGATTTTGGAAGACAGGGTGGGTGTAAACACCAATGTTCAATTAATCATTCCCACATCTGTTGCTGCATGCTGCATTAATCTCCGTGCCTTACTTCTCTTTCTATCTTTTGTAGTTGTCGTGAATTATCTTTGAATCTCAGCCCCATGGAAAATGCAGTCTAAAACAGAAGGCTGCTGTGTGTATCACACCCTGAAAATTTGAAGTTAATGAGGGAGAAGTGGGAAACTATATCACCGAAATAAAATAATAACTGAAAATTAAGTAAACATTATTATTCCAAAATGCCCTAAGATCTGCAACTATAGAGAATTTCACAATTTATATCCACCTCAGCCTTTTAACATGTTGAGAAGCCTGCTTTCCTCTCTTTCATTCCTTCTCATATTTCTTGTCTTTCTCCCAATTCTAGGTTTCTCCATTCTCCACCCATCCATTCAGAAACAAACCTCAAAAAAAAATTGTCATTGCAATAGTTTTTTTTGTTTCGTTTTGTTTTGTTTTGATGAAGTTTTTCACTCTTCATTGCCCAGGCTGGAGTGCAGTGGTGCAGTATCGGCTCACTGCAACCTCCACCTCCCTGGTTCAAGTGATTCTTCTGTCTCAGCCTCCTAAGTAGCTGGGATTTCAGGTGCCTACCACAAGAATCTGCTTTAAAAGTCTCATAAAAATATTTTCTTCCAAGAAACAAAAAAGGCATGTAAATCCTTTTTGGATATAGAAAGAAGCAGTGGTTTACCTTTTCTTCTTATTTTTGTTTTATGAAAGCTTTTCATTTACTTTAAGTCATACACTTGAGTAAAGCAAGAGAAAGCTTGCTTATTAAATTTTCAAATGACAGAAAATTGGGAAGGCCAGCTCATATAAAAACATCATTGAATCAAGGTGAAAATGTATTCTTCTGTGTTGAAATTATAAAATAAAATTGATAGTCATTAATATAAAGTCCAGCATTTATAGTAAAATGAATAAACAAGTAGAAGTTAGGCATATTTGCTGTGACAAACATTGCTAGTGGCCTACACAATATCCATTTTGAATTTTTATTACACTTACAGATGCCTAGCCAAGGTGTATTCAGCTAGAAAACAGTTTTCCAGTCAACCCTCACAGATACACTGTGTGTTAGTCAATTTTTATGCTGCTGATAAAGACATACCTGAGACTGGAAAGAAAAAGAGGTTTAATTAGACTTACAGTCCCACATGGCTGGCGGTGGGGCGGTGGGGGGTGTGGCTCAGAATCATGGCAGGAGGTGAAAGGCACTTCTTCTTACATGGTGGCAGCAAAAGAAAATGAGGAAGATGAAAAAGCGGAAACCCCTGATAAAACCATCACATCTTGTGTGACTTACTCCCTGCAATAAGAACAGTATGGGGGAAACCACCTCCCATGATTCAAATTATCTTTCACCAGGTTCCTCCCACAAGACTTGGGAATTATTGGAGTACAATTCCAGATGAGATTTGAATGGGGACACAGGGCCAAACCATATCACACTGATCATTGAAAAATAAATTGAAATCATTTGGCCAAAACTTCTAGGAAGGTCCTTTTACTCCTTCCTATCCCTCCTCCTTTCTCTCTTGCATAAAATTCCATTCCTGGAGTCAAATAGCCATTTGTGACCAACCAGTGAAACATCTAACTTAGTGATTGTAGAACACAAAACTAGAAGGTGGCTACATCTGTGACACAGGATTATTTAATTTTGTATTAAAAGGTATTAAAATGAAAACAGCATCAGTACACATGAAAACGTATATTTCATCTTACGCAGAATAATGTTCCAATTGTCTTTTTGCCCCATACCTTTTTTTCATTCCCACAGCTTCATGTTTATCTTGCTATCAGTTAGAAAAAGTGAAACAAAACAACAAACTAGGACATAAACTACAATAACAACACAACCAAAATGACAAAATCAAATTTTAAAAGCAATCACATAAGCAAAAACCTTATTATCTCATTGTATGGATTCAAGGGAATCAACGAAGAGACTAAGCTAAGGAGAAAATATGCCCGAAAGATCTATGCAGAGTAACACCATGAGTACAGTGTATCCAATATATTCAACTATAGAGGCTTCAGCTTCAAGCCGTGAAAACAGGTAAGAATTATTAACCAATACTTCAATGCAGACATTCCTTTGTGGTTTGCCTTACATTCCCTTCAGATGTCTGGAAGATACTTATCTTCCTACAACTCAAAATAAATGAGCCACAGAGCATGGCCAGGTGCATAAGTGCACTGGATGAAGGACTTCTTATTAATGAAGTGAAGCTGACACATCTAATGAGTTTACTCCCATTTAACCTATCCTACAGTCATGCTTGAGGGTTCAGCCATGAATCTGATCATGATGATGATGACCACTGGGGACACATTTCTTATCATTTACTACATTTTCTGCCTCAGTAGTTGGTAAGCCTACATGCCAATCCCAGGGAATGTCATTATAGTATCTCTAACTAATATTCCTTTTCCCAAAAAGTGCCATGTATAACATAGCATGAAATCTGCTATGAATTATCATGAATTAGTAACATCAGTTGATGTTAAGTCCTGGGTCAGTAGCACACAAGGACCAGCAGTCAATCTTAAAACAGCCAGACTCACGTATCTTTTGTGCAAAATGACCACAATCAGAAATCATAGGTTCATGTGTCACAGGCAATGGACTCAAATCTAAGGGGGTGGGCATGGACATTCTTTTATTCAGTAGTACACCACAAAAGATTATATGAGAACATACAAGGATAAAGAAGGCTATTTTTACCAGTGTATTACAGTGACATATTTTCTTTATGAAAGTGGTATAAACACATTATAGACATTTCTAGAAATGAAGGCAAAAAGGGAAAAAATCAATAGCTATGGCATCCCACACAACCACTGCTAATTTTATATATTATATCCTTTTGGACTTCTTTTGCTAAACACATATTTTACATTGGTATAATCAGGCTGTAATGTAATTTTTATTATGCTTTCCTTATTTAATTTAAATGAGTGCATATTTCTATGCTTACTTTACATGAGATCAGTAAAAATACTATGGCATCACAAATTGTTGCATTATAATTTATTAACCAGTAATTTTCAACATTTATTTCCAAATTTTCCTATTATAAAATCAATTATTGCCAACCATCACACTGTAAATATATGTCTATTTCTCTATTTAAGATGATTCCTTTAAAATAGATTCTCAGAAGTGAAATTACTCAAAGGCATAGGCATTTTAAGGCAACTCTACACAGATGGTTGCAGAAAACTGTCCTTAAAGGTCTGAATATTTTACCTTAATGCACCTTATGAAGTCTGGTACCTATAAATAATTTGATTTCATAATACAATTGCACCTTTACAGAGGGCTACTATATCAAATATAATTTTTAAGTTCAGAAGCTCAGCTTTGCTATTAATATAACTGAATTTCCTCTTTTGAACAGGGAAATATCTCTGTTCTCACTTTTCCTCATATCCTTTGTCCATAAAAAGTCTGTGCCTTATGTCACATTCCCTCAGGATTTCACTTTCATTAGAAAATAATCAGTCTTATAAATTGGCTAATAAAAATGTGGCTAGAAACTACCGTTATCCTTTCCTAGTTAACACTTTTCTACTTTACTCAAATGTACATATCTACAAAACATTCTCAAAGAAATTCCTACTAAAGAATGCTTTGGAATTTTCTTATGTAGTAATGGGTCACTAGGGAGCATATTTTGCAAAAAAGAATGTAGTAAGTCCTTATGAAATCATAAATGTTAGAGACACTAGCCTTTGTTATATCCAGACACACACACACACACACACACACACACACACACACACACATAAACACAAATCTATACAACCAAATCTTAAATTGTTTCTATACACATACTTGTCTAGGATCAGAAAAGCCTTAGTTTAAATCCCTGGCTGCATACTAGTTAACACTTCCAAATCTGCAAAGTGGAGATAAAATATCTACATCATAAGATGGTCATGATGATTACAAATGAACACTCCATGAAAATTATAAAACTATACAAAAATACATGCATTTTTATTAAGTATTAACTACTCACTGAAAAACATGTAAGCAATGATAGAAAATGGAATTACAATATGATAGCAAAATTGCCTTTATGACACGTGAGAGTGGCAGCTTTGTCATGTTTCTAAAAATGGTGGAATACGATGGACATACTGAGAAAATAGATGTCAAACAAAATTAAAATTTTAATCTTTTATTAAGTAGTTTCAGAGACAAACATTTCTAATTACTGGAAAAATAATAAAAGAAATGACCATCCAGCATCCATTCATATTTCACCTATAAAACTAGGCTCATCATTTGTAAATCCCTCCATCCTTTTCTCTCATGTCACAAAGTCCCACATACCTGATTCCACCCCCACCCCAGAGGCAATAATGAGCTTTGTAGGACCAGTCAGTCTTGAAGTCTCTTAGCCACAATGACTGACTGAGACAGGAAGATCATCCCATCACACTAATAAAATCATTGTAGATTTTACCAAAACTACTTTATTAGAAAGAGGTATTCTTTTTTCAGCATTTAGAATTGTGATATGGGGACCTGCTGCAATTAGCCTGGTAGCTCGAGCAGTACAGGCTGTCTGATATTAGGCAGAAAACAGGGAAGGGAGCATAGTTAAGAGGGAAGAAAGGAAGAAGAAGAGAGTTAAGCTAACCCTCAGATCCTAAAACAAGCTGTCTTAAGCCAGCACATCAGTGCCTTCCATTCATTCTTCCACATCCATTCACCAGTTTTTTCATATTGTTCAGTGTCTGGACTGGGAGAGTGCATCTATAAGGATGGTATCAAGAAGCTTCTTTGCCTCTGACTTCAGTTTAGTTTCAAATGGTAAACACAAGCAGGAGATTGCAGAGAAGGAAGAAAATAAAGTGAGGCTATTTTATTATCCTGGATTCTTCCCTGAGGTGTTGAATCCGGTTTGCTGCACACCTTAACTAAAGTCGCAGCTCCTGGTAGGTAGCCTTCTCCATATAGATCTGTCTCTAGATTCCTGTCACTGCCCCCTACCCTCCCTCAGGCCCTAGACTCAGTAACAGCTCTTTGTGTACAGGCCTTAGACTATTAAACTATATCTTATGGTTTCCCTATACACTTCCTCCACATTTCTGCATATCCTCTTTAATTACTATTTCTCAAGTTACCCAATATGAGTACTCCATCTGCTTCTTACTTTGACTTTCACTGATAAACCAGTCTTACACTGAACATTGCAAGTATCTGAGTAGGTACCACCATGTTTTGTTTCGTTCAAACTAGTGCATGTTGTGTTTTCTGTCACTTGTAACAGAAAGAATTCTAATAGATGAAAGCATCATTGTCTCTACACTCATTGATAAATTTGGAAGGGTACAGTTACTCTGCAAAGGGTTAGTTTTTTTTTTAAATAAAACAAGGGGACATTCAAACTTTTAGATGGTAAGTTTCAGTGAGTTATTTAAGAAAGGGAAAATGCGTTCTTGCTCAATGGATATCCACTGTAAGTAAAAGGAGCAGTTAATCACAGAAAATAATTAAACTGCTTAATATTCTTACTGTAAATTATGGCTAAATTAAAATAATCTCTCAGTTATTTATTTTCACAGTAACTCCTGGGATTATAGAGTAAATGGAATCAACAATTAATAAATAAATGAATAAATGAATCAATGGGCATTTATTGATATGTGTATTTAAAGTCTATAAAACCCTTTAAACACTTTTTCTTAATTAAGTGTCACTACCTTGTGACACAGGTTAGGAAAGGACCCTGAGGTGTGCATAGGTTGTGGCAGGTTGAATAATGACTCTCAAAGATATGCCAGTCTTAATAACCAGAACCTGCAAATGTTACTTTATATGTCAAAAAGGACTTTGCAAATGTTCTTAAGAATTTTAAGACAGAGAGATTATTTTGGACTATCCAGGTAGATGCTAAATGTAATTATAAATATCTTTATAAAAGGGAGGTAGAAGGAGATTTAACCATTAAAGAAGAACACAAGGTAGGGATTTAAGTAAAAGGTTCAGCTTTACGCTGACTTTGAAGAGGGAGGGAGTGAGAAGCCAAGGAATGTAAGAAATGCAGCATTAGAAACTGAAAAATGGAAGGAGATGGATTTTCTCCTAAAGTTTTTTGTGGTATCTCAGCCCTGCTGGCACCCTAGTTTCAGGCCAGGAAAACTATTCTTAATCTTATAGATGGTTAGATTATGGTGACTACATTTCCCTAACTAATTCTGCAAAGTTAGTAGCAGCACTCCCCAGAGACCCTAGCTCTTAATGAGTACTCAAGTCAGCTCTTTCACAGGAAGGTTGAACTTTTCACAATCTCACAAGTGGCTTTTAAATCCAAGTTATTGATGGCTGCTTTGTTTTTTGAGCAGTATTTGTGTCTTGTTTAGTAACGCAGATTCTCTTACAGAACAAGTTTCTGTTTAGAAGCTTTTAGAATACATAAGAGGAAAAAATCTTTCAGCCCCTGTGGACCACTAAAAACTGATCAGCCAAAAATCTTTTGCCAAACACTGAAAAAGAGGGACATCTGTTCGGGACTTGGTTTGGCATGTTACAAGAGTGAATCCTGGAAGGAAAAAAGAAAGAAATTACTTGGCATACAACAGGATGGAATAGGCCACTCAGGGGATAACTGAATGCAGATGATATAAGAAAGAAGCTTTCCACTTAGGAACTATCAACTAACAATTACTAATGAAGGAGGCACCAGTGGGAAAAACCTGGTCCAGTCATAAAAGCAACCAGAGAACTTCTGGGTGGAACCAAAGATGGCTTCAAAGTTGTTCTATAGAATAGGCCAATTATTAACTAGTGAGTGATCAAATAATATTTGCAAGTAAAAAGGGGTAAATAACTGTTAAACTTGGCAATGTCCAACAAGCCAGTTCTGTACAGGAAATAAAAAGGGATCAGGTTTGGGGGTAAAAAAGGTAGGCACTGTCACAGACTCAGATAATCATGCTTGGTGTAAAAAGTTGGCTTTTTAAGAGGCACAAAGCAGCTAGATTTTCAAAGGTAAATAAGATCATGTCACTACTCAGCCAAGTGTGGTGGTTGATACCTGTAATCTCAGTACTTTGGGAGGCCGAGGTTGGTGGATCACGAGGTCAGGAGACTAAGACCATCCTGGCTAACACAGTGAAAT
>NW_016107522.1:2746483-2747994 GCF_001604975.1 Cebus imitator | reverse complement strand
TTATAATTGTTATATCTAATTGGTGAATTGACCCTTTTCAAAATATATAATGTTTTTTGTCTTTCATACTAGTTTTTGACTTAAAGTCTATTTTGCCTGATATTAGTATAGCCACCCCTTCTCTCCTTTGATTTCCATTTGCTGATGTATCCTTCTTCCTCCCTTCATGCTCAGTCTATGTATGGCCTGTATATTTCAACATTTCTAAGAGTAGACTTTAAATATTTTTACCACAAAAAAGACAAGTATGTGAAGCAATGAATTTGTTAATTAGCCTGATTTTATTATCTCACATTGTAAACGTTTATCAAAACATCACATTGTACCCCACAATTATAAACGATTGCTATCAATTAAAAAATAAAATTTAAACACTTTTTAAAATAGAATTAACCCTACCTACAAAAACATCTTGCCTTTGTTCTTGGCTCCTGAGAGGTGATCTCTAAGCCCTTGGAATGTCCTTTCTTTTAAGAATACCTTTGTTTACCTGGGGGCTTTGGACCAGTCCCAGTGATGTAACAATATGACTGATGGTAGGAGCTTTGGGCCAGGTATCAGCTTCCCTTCCAGAGGAGCTAGAGACTAAAGGCTAGCCACGCAGTCAGTCAAATATGCGTATGTGACCAAGTCCAAGTAAAAACTCAGCACGGGACTTGGGTGGTTTCCTTGGTGGGCAATACCCCATGCATATTGTGATACATCATTGCTGAAAAACAAGCATTGTTCATGACTTCCCTGGAAAAAGATAACAGGAAGCTTCACGTTTGGAACTCTCCTGACACTGATCCCTGTATTTCTTCCCTTGGATAATTTTAATCTGTATCTTTTTGCTGTGATAAAGTATTGACTGTATATTGTATTACAGTTTTCCATGATTTTTGTGAGTTCTTCTAGTGAATTATCAAAACTGATGGTGGTTTTGGTAACCTTTCAACTTTGCAAAAACAACTGTTCTCAAGTCAGCTATAGAAGACAAATAAATTGCTTTCATCCACAGAAGCTCTCGTGACTTACTCCTTTAAGGACAACTGAAAATACAAAACTCTTTCACTTACAAGCTGTGAGCTTATGCCATATAGAGACCTTGGGTCCAGAGCTAATAGCTGTGTGAAATAGTCTTGTCTCTGAATGGGAATGAAGACCCTAAAAAGGCAGTGAAGTGAGGAAATTCTCTGCAGTGTCCAACCTTTGATCTGGGTATCCTTTAAAAAAACCATTCGGTTAGGCTGGGCGTGGTGGCTCACGCCTGTAATCCTTACACTTTGGGAGGCTCAGGAGGGTGGATCACAAGGTGGATCAGGAATTTGAGACCAGCCTGCCTAACATGGTGAAACTCCATCTCTACTAAAGATACAAAATTTAGCCATGTGCAGTGGTGTGCACCTGTAGTCCCAACTACTAAGGAGGCTGAAGCAGGAAAATCACTTGAACCTGGAAGGAGGAGGTTGCAGTGAGCCGAGATTACACCACTGCACTCCAGCCTGGGGCATACAGTAAGACTGTCTCAA
>NW_016107522.1:2704089-2744888 GCF_001604975.1 Cebus imitator | reverse complement strand
AGACAAGCAGCCCAGTTACATTGTCTGTGCTCTGAGCCAACAAGCTCTACAGTCATTTCAATAAATAAATTAACAGCTATTTGTTAAACATTACAATGTACCAGAAATTAGTCATTGTCTTATTTATCCTTTGCAAAATAGAGCAGGTATTCTGTTTTTGAGTAACTCAAGACTCACAAAGATTTAGTCATTTATACAAGGTTTCTCATTTCACAAGCCACAGAATTATAATTTGAACTTCTGTTAAACTTAAAAAAGTATTTTGTTTCCTTAGAAAACTTTAAGTCTTTTTATATTAAAATCCTTTTACATAACTAATTCTTATCTTTCCATGTGTGCACATATCTACAGATACTTTTATATAAACATGAAAAGGTAATATTCTCACTGAATAAATTCTGTTGTAGCTATGTTTGCAAATTTTAAATTGGTATTAATATTATTTCATTTTTTGTCTAAAGGAAGAATTTACCTATCCTAACTCTTATTCAGTTGTTATGATAGTTGACCCTTGAACAACATGGGTTTAAACTGTGTAGGTCCACTTACATATGTATTTTTTAAAAATCAATATATTGGAAAATTTTTTGGAGATTGGCTACACAGTTTTAGACATTCCCACACAGGTGTTTACCCAGACACTGAGCAGATTTCTCTGCTAAATGAAAATGTAAAAGTGAAGATTTTCATTCTCTAGACTTTTGTTCTGGCCAGGACATGAAAAACACAGTGGGGAGGAAAAAAGGATTTCTAATAGTAGCAGGGGAATAATTTAAGAGTCCTGAATTCTGAATTCTTTTTTTTTTTTTTTTTTTTCCAACTAGTGCACTTCCGACATAAAATAGTGCAATTCCCTTACTTGATGAGAAATCTAAGAATAGCCTTAGTGGGCAGTGAGTTCTAGGCAGTGCAATTGACCCTGCATGTGTGCTCAAGTGAGCTTCTGCAATCCTGGCCAGGGGTTTCAGAAGGCAGCCTGTGGTGGTAGCAAGAGACACTGGAAAACTGAAACGGCATGTGAATTGGTCAGTGCAGTGGACTGCACAAAAGAAAATGTTCATGAAATAACTGAAAGTGAAGACTGTAAACTACGGAATTCAACAAAAGCAATTTAAAATTCAACAAATGCAGAGGGGAAATAGTGTCCAAAGCAGGCAAAGCTGGATAACATTTTGAGATACTCACATTTACTAGTTTGTGTGTTTCTTCCTCTGTGTTTTTCTCACATGACTTTTAGCCATTTCATAAGGGTTGCCTGCCCCACAACTTATTCCCTGAGGGGAGATACATGACCCAGCAGAGAGTGAGTTTACTTAGAGACTCACCCCAAGTAGAGTTCAGTTCTTTCTGGCTTTTGTTGCTCAAAAGCCTAAATGCTTAGGATTATTAGAGTGTTTGCTAATGCGTAGGAGGGATGAAAGAGTATTAGAAAAAGCATACTGGAAGAAACAATAAAGAAGAAAAAGCATCAGGTTGAAGTTTCAACTGGGCTGAGGAGAGAGGGTTGGGAGAAGGGTTCCGTATCCTCAGAGAAGGCAGCTAGGGTTCTCGGAAGGCAGCTACCCAGAAAATGGACAAAAAGCTGTGAAGACTGCAGAGCCTCAGCAAATAGTCCCAGTCTGTAAGCTTTATTACTAATCTTGAAGGACTATGCAAAGGAAACCATAAATCTTTCAATGTCTGCATGGACAACTCTCCACATTTCTTTCCCCCTGTGACACACTGGCACACGTAAGTTCTAAGGATTATGTCACAACCCTGCAAAGCTGAGTGAGAGCACAAACTGCACCAATGGCCTACATTATTTTTATAGACTGTGGAAATATAAATTCAGAATAAAAATTAAATGAACTATAACAAGTAAATTTTAACACCCCTGAGATTGAGACTAAGATTCATACCTAAAACAGAAAGTCATCTTGCTTGGAAAAAATTAATGTATAGATGTCTGATCTTCACCTCATTTCCTCAACAGCTTTCTGAGAAGATTGTTTGTTTTTAATTTGTTGTTCTAAATGAAAATCTGATCATGCCAGACTTGCTCCAAATCCTTCCATGTCTTCAGGATAAAGCCTCAAATCCTTTGAATGGCCATTCATCACTTCTTTGCGTCATCTACACATGCTCTATCCATCTTCACACTTTATGCTGCAGGAATGCCCAGTGATTGGCAATTCCACACAATCTGCATTCCTGTAAGCAGACACTATTCTTTCTCTTGAGTGTTCTTCCCTTACCTCTTATGCACAAGGGGTAATGCTTCCTCTGCCTGCCATACTTTTTCTCATCCTTCATGATTTGGCTTAGACCTCCACTCTCTCAAAACCTTGGCTTGAATTCCTCAGAGAAGATTGTGTGGTCCTCCTCTGTGCTCCCATCTCACACGGTACCTGTTTCTTACAATGTTTCTCCTAGCACAATGCTTGGCATACCATAGGGCTGAATAAATATTTATTGGATATATCAATGATTTTTGCAAGCCAGTTATGACCTTGCATTTAAGATTCATTATTTCCAAGGAACCAAAGAATGACATTGACTATGTGATAATAATTTAAACAGGAGAAAAGGATAGGATATCAGAACTGCGAGGGACCTCAATCATATGATTTGACCCTACCAATTCTTCCTCTAAGCTTCTTTCAAGGCAGAAGTATCTTTTAACTTTGTATCTCAGTATCTAATATGATGCTATTACACAGTAGACTCTTTAGAAATTATTGAGATAGGGAAGAGAAGGATACACGGAGGAAGGGAGATAAAATTAGAATAGAGGGAGGGATTATAAATTTCTGTGATCAACCAATGGCAAATTTAGGATTAGGCTTCACAGTCCAGATTTAAGACTGACCGCTATCCCAGTTCCCTTTAACCAGGCTAATGTACTCTACACAGAAGCCTCTGGGGATTAGTCAATCACCTGTAAGAAGATATTTCTTGGCAATATTACTTTACTGCTTTTCATTACATGTTGTTTAAATTCAGAACACTCCTGTCATAGGAATGCAGGCAATTAAATATTTTCCACGTGAGCCATTCCTTCTTCTGGCAGTACTCAGAATATTTAATAATACTGCAGAGGAAAAAACCTCCTGAAATTTCATTTTTCATGAGAAATTAGATATTTGCTGATTTAGATTAAACTTGCAGTGGCAAATAAACTGCCACAATGTCCCTAGACATATAGTCCATGGTATGGATGTCAGATTCTTTTCAGTAAGTTTTCAAAATGACTCTCAAATATGTAACAACATCATTTTAGATTAAATGACAGTTTTGAGCATGTGAAAACCCTAAACAGCATTTATCGGAGTTGGAGACACTAATATGAAAGAGTGAATAACCATGGCATGCTTAATTTGCAGTTCTTTTTCATTTCCCTACAGACAGCTCAGTGTCTCTTTGCTGCTTAGGAGCTTGTTTTACAACAGCACTATGAGCATTTCTGCCTCCATCTGGGCAGGTACAATCCATTTTGTCTGCTACTGAGTTATTCAATGCCTTCAGACAGTTTTGCATTGCAGGAAGAGAGAAGATAGCCTGAGTTCTTTCTAATAAAGGTGTACTACTATAATCTGGGGCTGTACTTTACAGGTTTGTCCTTAACTACATCATGTTTTGTCAATTACCACATATTTCATATGGTAAAATGAAGAAAAATCTCTTTTCAGAGAGGCATTATAGCGTATAAAGTTCCTTTACAATTTTTTGACTCCAAGAGGTTAGGCTGAAAAAACCTAAGATTGGAATATAACTGATTTTCAAGTATAGTATTTTTCAATGACTTCAAATGCAAAATGTATTTATGTCGAGGTAATACTTAAAAATGAGGCAAATATAAATCAAACAGTTGCTTTAAAGGGCAGTGGTGGAGGGGAACCTGGAAATATGACTAATTTTCATGAAGCAAGACTGCATCACATTCCATATTTATTTGTGAACATTCACTCTTTTCTCCTAAGTCTACCAGTCTTTTTTTCCTTTAATTTTTGATATAGCATAGTTTCCTGGGCTGCTTATTTTAACCTTCCTTTATTATAACTGAAATTCTTCCTCTCTCTATCCCTTGTCCATCTGATTCAGTATTGGAGTCAAATTTCCATCTTAGAGTAATCCAACTATCCACCTCTTCCAGTCCATCATCATGAACCATAGATACTATTTATTGAGAATTATTCCACTTGAGACACTGTACTAAGCATGCTAAAGACACCTTATTTAATACATACAGAAATCCAATGGCATAGGCACTTTTAAATCTTTACCTCTATTAAGAAATTCCTGAGTTCTAAAATGTTTCCTCTGGGATGTCTAACATCCCTCAGAGGTAACCTTCCTCTAACTAAGCCTGTGTTTCTTCCTATATTATCACTGTCTAATTCAAGAATCTGGACTCATTCTAATCTCCTCCCCCTTCTTCCTGTCCAACATTTAACTGCAAAGTTGTATCAATTTACCACCCAGATATTTCTCAAATTTATTACTCTCATTTTTTTCTGCTATTGCTTTAGTTTAGATTCTAATTACTATGCTTATGTATAATTACAATATTCTACTGCCAGTTTGTCTTTAGTTACCTCTTTTTATTTTATTTTATTACTATTAATTTTGAGATGGAGTCTTGCTCTGTCACCCAGGCTGTAATGCAGTGGCATGATTTCTACTCACTGCAACCTCTGCCTCCGTGGTTCAAGTGATTCTCGTGCCTCTACCTCCTTAGTAGCTTGGAATACAGACATGCACCACCACGCCTGGCTAATTTTTGTATTTTTAGTATTGACAGGGCTTTGCCATGTTAGCCAGGCTGGTCTTGAACTCCTGGCATTATGTGATCTGCACACCTTCACCTCGCAAAGTGCTGGGATTACATTCATGAGCCACCGTGCCTGGCCTGTTTATCTCTTTCCAAATCTATTTTCCATAGAGGAATCTCCCTAAAATATAATTTTCAACATATCAACACCCTGCTTCATTGGGTTCCCCAAAATCCTTAATTTAAACAAAAATTCTTTTGCAAACTCTTTGAAAACATTCCCTTTAACCCTGAGTTTCTAGCCTCATTGTCTGCCAATTGCATAAGAACTCATTATTAACCTAACTATAGCCATTTTCCAAATGTATTAGTTGATGTTAACAATTTTTTTTCCCTGATCTTTCAGATGTTGGTAAGATGGTAGCAGGAAAAGAAAATATAGAGTATATTACGTGAGACAGAAATCTGATGGGAGTATTGGGTAGGTCCACCATCAGTCAGGCACCCAAGATTTTATGTGTGAAAGTTGTCAGAATCAAAACCCTGACAAATAGAGCCAGGGAAGGCCATGAAAAGAGAGTTATCCAGCTTGTATGCTTAATAACAAAAAAAGATACTGCAAAAACCACAAACTTGCCCAAAAGCCATTGCAACCTTACACAAAAAAATACTTCTTCAAGGATATCTGCTCAACGATTGCCTGTCAAACATTGGACTGGTATCACCCTTGTTATTAATCTTTGTAAAGGATAATTATTTCAGAACAATTGTGTAATCACCATTCTTTCATGTTAAAACTTTTGTCTTTCTTTACCTCCTGAAATATGCACACATTATTATGGGAAGTGTATTTGTATTGCAATGATCTATTTCTAAAATAAACA
This sequence comes from Cebus imitator, assembly GCF_001604975.1. Classification (NCBI taxonomy): domain Eukaryota; kingdom Metazoa; phylum Chordata; class Mammalia; order Primates; family Cebidae; genus Cebus; species Cebus imitator. Next base: position 2,739,251 of record NW_016107522.1, on the reverse strand, counting down.
TATTTTCTTTTGAATAGGCTCTCTGATATTTAGGATGACAAGGATGTAGGAATCTTTTTGTGGTAGGGAGATAAGGTATAGGGGTGAGGACTGATAAGGGTGTGTAGTACTTCTTCCTGGCCAATGTAAAGACAGGGGAAAAATAGATTCAGCTCTCCGAAAATGCCAACTCTTTTTAATACATAGCTGAAGTTGAGTATTGAAATTTGTTTTATTTCTTTTGGAATCTAATTTGCCCACACATGACTTTCAACTCTTGTTACACTGCTTTACGCTGATCAACATGGCTATCTTTCAAGAGAACATTATCCTTCAGCAACATAGACCTTAAAGGCAATCTGGCCAGATAGTGGCAGTCATTTGCAAATAGATGAGCTAATGAGTCTTTTAGAAAGAGATTGTAAATGACTAATGTGAGTTAGGAGGGTCCATCATATAATGCCAACTTTTCTGAATCTCCTTTAATTGACTATGATTGACAAGTACATTAATAACTTTTATGTCAAGGGCTTATGTCTTTTCCATTCTGTCACAAGCTGTAAACAGTTTCATGCTGAGTATGATAAAAATGAAACTTTCTTGATTACAGAAAAGGAAATACTTCCAATCTATAAAAAATTCAGAAATCTTTTATTCCAGATATTTCTATTTGGTATATCAATGTACCGTTTCACACATTTAAGAAATCTATAACTTTGCGCTTTGCAGAAAAAAAGGGATAACATAGTTAAAACAGTAAACAATGAAAGTAAGACAATAAAGAGTTCCATTTATTTTGAATTCAATTTAAAGTTTATAGCATGATATTTGTATGTCTTAATCTAAAATTGCTTCAATTTCCTCAACTTTGTATAAAGGGTGATTCAATTTCAGATTAATTCAGATTGTCTTGGTAATACAGCTATTGTCTGCTGAATAAATCTATCATTATAATAATGCTGTCCATTTAAATTGCAATGTTCTCTGTTTTCTGATATCCTGAGGTTTGATGCTTGTTTGATTTTGCTAAAAAAATTATACTATGGTTTTATAATCAATTTCTTTAAAAGAAACCATGTCAAAATCAAGATAATGATACTCATCAATACTGGTCTTTAGTTTTTGCTTTTAAAAATAGCTTTTCAAGATTAGTCACAAAAATACAAAAAAAAAAAAAAAAAAAGATATGCTTGTCACCTACAAATTCCTGGGAGACATTTTCTGCAATTAAGAAAGAGATTAACAGGATATATATAATAAAGTGTTTTTTTAGATGTCCTAACAGTCTTACAGTTATTAGGCAATCACATTCAACTGGAATAACAGCATGCCACTTTTTCTTTAAAATTCTTACTAGTAATCTCAAACATGGAATTGTCAAACCATCCAATGCTAAAAAGGGCTCTCAATGCAACCCTCTATTATATGACTTATTTTTTTGTCTGATTCCATTTTGTGGCTGTCCTATAGTTAAGATATAGACAAAGAGATTGGGAGAGTAGAGAAGCAGCAATACAAAAGTTAAGCAATGTAATGACCCTTGATGCATACAAAAACTAGAAATCCATTTTTATAACTGCATAAAAATCATAATATTTAAATTATAAATATTTTCATATACGTAGTGATTGGGAGTCAAAATATGCTTGGTGAGAACTCTATACATATTGCTTTGGAAAGAAACAACTGTAACTAAATTAAATTGTTTAATAAATACATGTGTTCTTGAGTCATAAGGGGATTAAATATAATGTTCTTTTTTTAAAAAAAAGTCTGCAATATAGTCATATTCTTTAAAAGGTGTTTCTCACTGTTAAGCTTATCTGATTATTTTATAATTCATTCTGATGAAATATCTGACCTAGTTAGAAGATATATTGATAAAATAAAGCTCAATCTAAAATACACATACAAAAACGTTATTTTTTTATAAGAAAAAAGGGACAGCTACATTTTGTTTTGTTAGAGAAACAATAAAAAAGAGCGATGTTCTAGTAGCTAATTAAAAGGTACTAAAATAGAGTCATATTAGAGAAAATAAGTATTTTGTTCTACAAAGATGGCAATGGGGGAAAGCAAGGAACTCAAAATTAGTAAGATTAAAATAATATTAAGATATAAAGGGAAATTTATTTTGTAGGTCAATACCCTTAACTATTCACAAACAAATTTTCACAATCATTTTCTATTATTAACATCATGTGCAAACTCAAAGTAGTCATTAGGAAACTAATTTTTCACCACCTGAAAAGAATGTTATTCAAGGCAATCTTATGATCATCCCTTTTTTCTAAGTTAGTAATCAGAACAAAAGCCTATACATAAAAAGTTGAAGGAAAAATACTTTGAAAAAGGTGCTGTGGTGTCTTGTGATCATAGTTCTGTGAAAAGTCAATGATCTGAGTGGGAACAGAAGGTCACCAAGAAATTGTAGTGGTGATGTTAAAGATACTCCTGACTCAAGTGAATACAATGGTTTCGTTTAAATCATTTTATTTATACCATGCAAATAACCACCTGAAGAGGGCACGCAGACATAACATTATCACTTAAAGGACAATAAAACTGAAGCCCAGAAAGTTAAGCTGTTTGTGGAAAGTCATGTGCAACCTAACTACATTAGAATGATGAGTTCTCCACTGCTTGGAAAACCAGTACTTTTCCTGGTTGATCTGATTTTCTTAATTTGTAAAATTTTGATAATAATAATTAGCATTAAAGGTTTTCAAGGATATTAATGAAATAATGCACATATGGGGCTTGAAATATTATCTGACATATGGCAAATATTGTTGACATTATTATTATTATAAGTGGTCAGTCACATTTGAACAAATTGTATTAGTCAGCTTGAGCTTGTATAACAAAATATCACAGACTGGGTGGCTTAAACAAAAATTTATTTTCTTGTAGTCCTGGAAGCTGTAAGTCCAACATCAAGGGAACAGCGGGATTGGTTTCTGGTGAGGCCTCTCCTGGCTTACAGATGACTGCTTTCTCACTGTATTGTCACATGGCTTTTTCTCTGCATGCATATACTCCTGGGGTCTCTTCTTCTTGTAGGGCACCAGCAGTATTGGATTAACAGTATTGGCTTTATTGATCTCATTTAATCTTAATTACCTTCTTAAAGACACTGTCTCTAAATAAAGTTACATTGGGGTGCTAGAACTTCAACATATGGAATTGGGGGACCATAATCTACCCTCTGGTCCCCCAAAACTCATGTCCTCTGGCATGCAAAATTCATTCACCTCATCTCAATAGTCTCAAAAGCCTTAACCCATCCCAGTATCAACTTCAAGTGGAAAGTGTATCTAAGTACCATCTATGTCATGTAAGGTGAGACTTGAGAGGCAACATTCAAAGAAACGCATAATTCTTCTTCTGCTATGAACCCAACAAGGTATGTGCTTCCAGAATAAAATGGTAGGACAGGCATAGGTTAGTTAGACATTACTGTTCCAAGAGGGAGAAAATGGAATAAAGAAAGGGATGACAATACTTAGAAAGGCAAATTCCATTAGACCTTAAGTTTCCAGAGAATAATTCTCTTTGGCTGGATGCTCTGCTTTCCAGTCCCAATAGGGTTGCAGCCTCACTTTCTAGGCCTATTGGTGCAGGAGTCCCACCCACTCAGTCAAGGGTGGCAGCTTTTCCCTAAGGTAATGAGCAAGGGCAGCCTCATCCTCTGAAACCAAGGAGGTGGTCCTATCCCCTGAAACTTGGAAGAAGACAGTCTTGCGCCCTTGCGTCTGTGGGCTCTGGGCCTGTGGTGTCAGTGGCCGACCTGCTAATCTCTGAATTGCTGTTTGGGTCATTTTTCTTTTTTTTTTTTTTTTTTCTTTTTTTTTTAATTTATGTGTGTAATGTTTGTTTTTTTATTAAGTTTTATTTTGTTATTGGGGGTTTTTTTTTTTTTTTTTTTTTTTTCACTTTTATTCTAAGTTCAGGTGTGCAAAGGCAGGTTTGTTACAGAGGTAAATTTGTGTCATGGGGGTTTGTTGTACAGATTATTGCATCACCCAAATATTAAGCCTAGTACCCAACTAGTTATGTTTCCTGATCCTCTCCCTCCTCTCACCTTCCACCTTCTAAAAGATCCCAGTATGTGTTGTTCCCCTGTATGTATTTATGGGTTCTCATCATTTAGCTCCCATTTACAAGTGAGAATAGTTAGGATGTGGTTTTCAGTTCTTGTGTTAAAGGATAAGGCATATTTGCGGCCAGATAACCAGATATCTCTATTGTTCCATTCTATTGAATTTCAGAAGTCTGACAGCCTTTCTTCATCGGTCCCATCTTTGTTCCTTATAGCCCAGTGGCAGGATCTCTGCTAAAGTCATCCATTTCTTATTCCTGACTGCTGCTAAGAAGGCTAACTACATTCATGAGTAACCTCTTCATGAAGTGATTGTCCAATCACATTCTTGGTGTTCTCTACAGAACATGCTTTTTCACTTTTTAACAATATGCATAGGCTTAGAATTTTTGAAATATTTTAAGTTCTGTTTCCTTTTTGCTTAAGACTTCTTTCTTCAATTCATCTCTCTCCTTTTATATTTTACTATGGGTATTACAGTATATACTATATACAGTCATGCAGCTCATAAGGACATTGTCATTCCATGATGGACCACATGTATAATGGTGGTCCCATAAGATTATAATGGAGCTAAAAATTTCCTATTTCTTGGTGACAACATAACCATCAATTCGGCACAAAGCGTTATATTTTTCTATGTTTACATACACAAATACTTACCATTTCATTACAACTGCCTACAGTATTTGGTACAGTAACATCCTGTACAGATTTGTAGCCTAGGATCAATAGGCTATACCATATAGGTATAGACTATGCCATCTAGATTTGTGTAAATGTACTCTATGATGTTTGCACAATGATAAAATCATCTAACAATGCATTTCTCATAATGTATCCCTGTCTTCAAGTGACATATGACCACACTGACACACACATTATACTATTTCTCACATCTATTATTTTTGTCTACTGTGTTTTCCTGGAATATGTAATGTTAAGAAATAAGACCTCTCATGCATAAATTGAACTAACAAGTAGACACTGTTCAATAGCAGGGCAACATGCTCTGTCATATTTATAGAAGGGCAACTTATATTTCAATTTAATGAATTTTACTTTCTTTTATTACTTTCCTGCACTTATCTTATTTCTGCAAATTCTATCTGTGTAGCTGTATCCCTTTTATAGCTCCCTGGGAACACATATAGTGCAAGAATGACTGTGGAGGTGAATGAGGAGGAGTGCCTTATGTTCTGCAGTTAGAAGGCCACTTAAGACTAAGAGTGCTGACAACAGTGAAGAAGTGACAAAGAAGGAGAACACTCACTCCTCTACTAGGACCTCACTCAAAACATACTATTCCATCTACACTTGAGGTTGGAGTCATTGCTCACTAACTGTTTTCGCCAGACCTCTACCTCCTGTTATAAAGCCTTCATTTCCCAGACATGCAAAATAACTTCCTATTTCTGTTTATGCCACTTTATTTCATACCCTTCAGCTGTCACACTTTTTCATATACTTGACCATGGGTTTAAAGCTACCCTAAAATTCTTTCTGCTGCCTAAAAATACCCATTCTTCCAGACCCAGATTTAATGGCATCTCCTCTATATAATAAATATCTCTGGAAGATGTGATCACACCTTTTATACTTTCATAGAATTATAATTATGATACTATAATTACTTATTGGTTTAAAGGATTGTTTCTTCCACTTAGATGCAAGGTCTTGAGAGCAGAGGCACTATCTTACTAATTTACCCATCTCCAAGGTAAACACAGTATCTGGAATATAGAAGGTACTTAATAGGCTGGGCACGGTGGCTCACGTCTGTAATCCCAGCACTTTGGGAGGCTGAGACAGGTGGATGATGAGGTCAAGAGATCGAGACCATCCTGGCCAACATGGTGAAACCCCCTCTCTACTAAAAAATACAAAAATTAACTGGGCATGGTGGCACACGCCTGTAGTTCCAGCTACTTGGGAGGCTGAGGCAGAAGAGTTGCTGGAACCCAGGAGGCAGAGATTACAGTGAGCCAAGATTGTACCACTGTACTCCAGCCTGGCACCTGGAGACACAGCAAGACTCTGTCTCAAAAAACAAACAAACAAAAAAAAAGGTACTTAATAAATGTGCATGAGATGAATGAATGAATGACTATAGTGCATTTCTATTCCACCTTCTGAATTCCTTCTGAGCCAAAAGGAGGTGTTCACCTTTATTCAGGCCTGTTGTCCTCTATTACCCATTCTAGATTAAAAAGTAGAATAAATCTTGAGAGACTTAAGTTCTCTCTATTAGTGGGGCCCAGCATTGTCTGTGCCTACATTTAATTTGTCAATACTTACAAAACTAATTAATATTTTATTCTGCACGAAAAGATCAATATAATTATAAAAATAATTACAAAGCACTCTATTACATTTTATAATTTCTACATTGCCTTGCATCCGCCTCCAACTTTAGTCATCCTCTTCTCCTGAATACAATTATTGATTATTGCAGTTCCCAGACCTTACATGTTTCAGGGCGGTGACAAGTTAGATGTTCACCAAGCCTATGTCTTCTCCTCTTGGACATGCAGGTAGGCTATGATTCCCTGTCTCTGTTACTCTTTCAGGTGATTTCTACCCAGTGGAAAATGAGTAAAATTATGGTACCTGACTCCTCAGCCTGGCCTACAAAAATGCCTACTTGTTTTCCTTATATCTTTTCCCCTTCTCCCAGCTTATAAAGCTAATCGGGTGATCATGGAAGCCACATTTTGAAAATAGCAAGCACTGAGAAGAAGGAAGATGGTCTTAGAATCTCTACTTGAATGAGAGTTGTTCATGTACTCCATTTTTTTTTTTTTACTTTAAATGACAAAGAACTATAATTATATTGTGCTTGAGCTATTATATATATATATATACCTTAAGGTTTATTTGTTACAGAATCTAAAATTATATTAACAAACACATTTATTTGAATTTGGTTCACGTCAAGACAATAAGGCTAGAGTGGCTAATAAAATCAGGTATAACAAACACTAAAACTTTGTGTGTATGTATGTGTAAGAAACAGAAATGGAGAAGGTAGCTTTGTGAAACTCCAACTAGTGACTCCCATAACTATGAAGGATTGCTGACAGGACTTTCATTACTGCAGATTGCCCCTATTTAATAGGCAGCTCTCATGCAGCCTGTGCTCCTGCTGTTTGCAGAACTTACTTTGAATATACAATGCCAGTTACAGAGGCTGAACACATCAAGATTTTGGCATGTGTCTACAGAGTTATGCAATTAATTTTATTTATGCACTTTCTGCTTTAAATGCCTGAAAATTGACTAATATATCTTAAAAGAAACACTTATATCTTCACCCTAATCACACTCTTTCTCTCTACAAAAAAGAAAGAAAAAGTGAAAGGAAAGAAGGGAGAAGAGGAGGAAGAGATAAGTGAAGCAAGGAAGGAATCCAGCTGAAATAAAATAAGCTGGCTCAGTAATGGACATTTCAGCAAGGGGTAGAAAATGATAAAGTTCTCTGGAATGTTCTGTAGTCATTTATTAGCTACAGAAAGCTACAGAAAACCTTAGAGACTGTGACCAGTGCCAGAGAAGGCTGAGATGCCTCACACTTCTCTTGATTTCTAGGACAGCAAAGCATTTATTAGTATCTAGATATGCATATTTAATTATGCTGCAATAACAATTTTACTATCATTCCTCAAAGTTGAGAAGAAACAAACTATACCCTATTCCTTTCTCGATGATCCTGTGATAAAGCTTGAGGCAGCATATAATGATAGTACCATGAGTATCACCTTGGCATTTACATGCTAATGATACTATGCAATCAAATTATATAATACTGTATGATAAGCCCATTTTGCAACCAGAAAAATAAGTATACATATTATAGTGCAATTGTTCTCACTTCTCAAGAAAGATCTTTAAATCTTGAGATTTTGTTTTTTACTTTAGAATAAATCCACCACTCACTTATTCATGCATTTAATACATATCTTTTCAAAGCTATTATATGTATTGAAGAACTATTTGTATATTCTCATACCTTTTTAAAGTTAACATCAAAAACAAATTTTGTGTGTGTAATTTTTAAGAATATAATTTTGGGGTTACTATATATTTTATTTGTGCTTTAAGTATATGTTCCTTAAAACTTTGGTATATAGATATTTTAATCTTTCATCTTCTTAGAGGAAATCCAAAAGAAGGTGAAGATGGATGAAGAAAAGCTTGATCAAGTGATGAACAACAGGAAGATAAAGACAGTAGCATTGTTATAAGTTTAACACCTGAAAGAAATAAGGTGCTCCCCCTTTATTTCTTCCTTAAGCTCCCTTGTTTTGCTCTCTTGGGACTGTCCCTATAGAAGCTTCATTTTATTCCCGACTCTTCCCTTTTTTAAACCTCAGCAAGGCTTTTATCCCCTAGGATGGCACACTCTGGGAAGTAAGGGCAAGAATGAGAACCATGTCTTTGTATTGTAAAGTAAAAGAGGAGCTATTGCGAAAGAAAAAGCAGAAAAGCAGAATTGGTAGACCGCAAATGGAATATCATTTGAACAACTTTTAGGGAAGACTGTACAGGAAACCTGAAACTTTGGAAGGTGCTTCCTTGAAAACTTAATTTGTATATCATCTCCAACACCAAGTTACAAAGCTATATAAAACTATAACTTGGTGGTAGAGATGACATATAACTGAGGAGCAAGTGCTCAGAAGCGAGGAGAGTGAGGGGGGTGCCACGTGGGTGTACCAACATGTAAATGGCATTAGATTACAGAAATCACCAAAAACCAAATAATTCTGCAGCCAGAATGGTTGACTGTATGAGCCATGACATCAGAACTACCTGGGTGTGAATCCCTGTCCCTTCTTTGCCACTAACTAGCTGTGACATTTTAGAAAATTTGTTGTATCTGTCTGAGTCTGTCTCCTTATCTTTCCAATTTCAGCTGAAGTAGGATGCTCAGGAAACATTTTCTAATCTTTGCCATTTCTCTCCCTCCAGTAAAATTGAGCATTTTTCTTATTTGCTCTATGTTCTTTGAAGTTTTATGCCATTACTGCATATTTAAAAGAGTTTTTTGGGGGGATTTTCTGGTTTTGCGGTTACATTTTTACACTTATCTTATTGGTCATCTCTGTGAAAGAGTGAGCAACTGGGGGGCTTGTTGATATTTCCGTCTCCCTTGCCTACAATAATAGGTGACACAAAAGAAATGCTAAGTAAATGTTTGCTGAGTTGGTGACAAAAAAGGTGGTCATTATATTTATCTAAGAGGTTTATGGGAATTAAGTGAAATACTGTGTGTTGAACATTAAGTTGAAAGTGCCAGCCTGTATGCTTAGGGATAGGAGATGCATCAAAGGAGTGACAGAATGACAAAATACAGCAATTGTGCTAAGCAACCAGCCATGAGATATATTAAGACATATAATAAACTTGCATTCTGCTAGTCAGAAGATGCACAATCTGTAATATTAAGGGATGAGGTAAAGACACAATCTCAGGCTGGGTCCCAGAATGCTAGTATCATAGTCAAAACAATCATTTTAGTAAGGAGCATTTTTTGCAGAATTGCCACTTAAAGATAACTGAAGACTCCATTATGGAGCAGGAGAATACTGCATCCATAAGACATCAGAGTATTCTTTGACTACTACAGAAATTAAATAGAGATCTAAAATCTTCTCTAAAATAAAGATCCAAGGAGGTATACTAAAGATGAAAAAAAAATGTATCTTGCACGCAAAATGAGGATAGATTGGGTGAGGGATTGAGGGAAGGGCAGGAGACAATGAAGAATAACATAGATTAGATTGGATGCTGTTATCTAAGGAGAAGCTTTAAGACATCCACTTATTGTTTTATTTGCATAGTCTGATGTGGTTTTTAAAGTTTATGTTGAATGCTGTTAAGAAGTGCATGGACTCTGAAGTTCGTCTCAGGATTTATTATTACCACTGTCTTTTATTTGCTGTCTTCACACTGCACATGCATGAAGGATAAGCACCATAGCAAAACGAATTGAAAAAAAGTAACAAATGTATGCATTGCTCTGTAATGCATGGACAAAAAGGATAACAGAGCTGGTGATGGATCAGTGGAGAAGATGGTGAGGAGAATAGTGTAAGGAATAAGATATGCGAGAAGAGATGCTTCTACAGTGTATGTGTATAATGTCTAGGCAACCACAGTAGCATTCTTTATTTAAGAGCCCAGTATATCTTGTCAAGCTAAGATTAATTTCCTAAGGAGTCATAGTGTGCTAAACATTCATAAGTAACACATTCACGGAAGACTACATGACTTCATTAGGACACATATTCTGCCCAGTATAATGGCTTAATATCAATAGCTAAACAAGTAGCGCTTATTCATCTTTCACATAACATTCAGCACAGAGGGAGTCCTGGACTGTTTTGCTCTATAAATTAAGGCATTCAGCTAGACTCCTATGTTGTTATTCTACCACTTCTAGACAGTTATCTTTATCTGTGTGATACAAGCTAGCTCACCAGGACATCTCACTCCATGTCTAATTTCAAGTTAGTCAAGGAAGAAGGAGAAGCAGACATTCTCATTCTTCAAGATATGGCCTAGGAATGGTGTACACTGTTTTAGGTAATATCACATTGCCAGAACTTAGACACGATGCCGAACCTAGGTATAGAGGAGGCGGGACATAACTCTATCTGTCTATCTGTCTATCTATCTGTCTATCTGTCTATCTATCTATCTATCTATCTAACTATCTATCTATCTATCTATGTTTTTGTTTTTAAAAGAGGTTATTGACTAGCTACTGAACAAAGCTTAATCATTGATAATTGATTTAAATGAAAGATGACATACAGTCAAAAGATTGGTGAAAATCAATAAGCGCACTTGTAGAAAACAAGAATGTGCAGAAGATACCTGAAACATTTTTTTTCAGAAAATATTTTCCTGAGAAGTTTCACAAAGCAGATGAAATAGGGCTACTCTATGGATGCTTTCCAAAGGCTAACTCATCAGGTAAAGATGAATTAAGTGTTCAGCAGCTTAAACAAAACAATATAGGCTGGTTGATCCAATATGTGCTTATACTTGTGGCTGCCATAAAACAAAACCTTTCATTGCTAGAAAATTAAATTACCCTAGGATTAGGAAGCAGCTGTGCCAGTTGCCTGCTGTTGTGGTACCAAGACTGGCCCTATCGTTTTCCAACCTCATAACTTAACAAGCCAGTACCTTCTATAAATCTGTTCATAATTATCTGTAAAATGAGGATACAAAATATTAAACACAACTAGAATGAGGATTTGATATTTTAATATATATGAAAGCAACTGGTTATTAAAAGGTTTTTGATAAACATTAGTAAAATCAGAAACCCTCTTATTAACTTGACCAGCATGTTTTATTTTTACATAGTTGTTCTATCAACTTTTTATAAGTATATGAATTCAAATTCTTTACAGAGTTACTCTACTGACTAGTAAGTGTAGAGAACTATTATTAAATCTTGTCTCATTCTTAGCTATCTCTCTTAAGAGTTACATAATAAAATTGTTCAATTTGATCAATAAAACTTCCAAATTAGACTGTAAAACTTTAATCTTCAAGGTATAAAAATGGCAGTTAGTGGGGTATATCAGAATTGCTCTGGCTTTGAACAAAATCATGTTTAAAATGTAAATTCTTAGGACTTAACCCATCTTATTGAAGCAGAATCCCCCAAATAGAATCTGCTATCCTCTGTGTTTAATATGCTTTCCAGGTAGTTGTAAACACTTTAAATCTTGAGAACTGTTAGCCTAGAGAAGCAAATGTAAAAAAGCCTCATGATAAATGAACATTGTCATACAGGTGATATGAACAAACCTAAGGTAAAGAGCTATTGCTTCTGGCCTGGTAATAAATGAATAAAATGCTTATTTTTTTGATAAGGTACTTCTGATCAAGATGAGGCTTCCTTTCACCTTCTCTCCACCAGCCTCATGAGTCACACCAATCTTCTGAACCAATTTTGTCCTTATTCTGGAAGATCCTGTGAAGTTCCTCATGGATATTTGGGTCATTTGCATGTTATCAAACCTATCAGTAGATCTAGATATATGGCTAATATGTAAGCTCACCAGCAATGTTCTAAGCAGTAGGTAATTTACACATATGCTTTGTAATCTTTAAAATGTAAGCAATCTGAACATTATGAACCTCATTATAATGAGAATTCTGAGGCTAAAAGATGTTAAGTAAGTTGATCACTATCTCCAAGTCGGTAAAACAGAAGCAAATATAGCGTTATTACAGAGAAAAAGCAGAGAGAAATGTACCCCTACACAGAGAGAATTCTATTTTTAAGAAACTTTTAAAATCAATCCAAAGCTAGACATCAACTGGGAATTTGGAAACGTTTGCTTAGGAGCTTCTGTAATTTTTTTTTTTTTTAAAGATGGTTGAATTGAAATGTAATATAGCATAGGAGGGATGTGGACATTTATGCAGGTATTCTCAGAATGGAAACTAATCAAAAAGAGTTTTAGTAAAGAATTGACCAGATTCCCTTCCCTTGGTGCTTTGGAATAAGCCTGTGCCTATTGATGTTGGAGATTCTAGCCTAATATCTTCCATGCATTCACTAATTTTATAGGCTTTTTCCTACAAAAAAGTGAAAACACACATTGAAACCTGGAGATAATTGAAGACTGCTTCTCTGACTCTCACACTGAGAGTTGACTTTTCTTCCCCCACTGCCCCCTGCCATTTCATGACATAGAAAGTAAAACTGTAATCAGCAGCAGACCTGGTGTCTGCTCCCACAGAAATGGTGCTGTTACCAATACAGAAGCAAAACTACAGGCATGACTACCACAGAGAGACTGCTTTACAGCCTTCCAAGGCATCACTGTTGAATAACTCAAGCAAATCTGACTCACAGACACAGAATATGCATGTGGTTTATGATCACCAGGATAGACGTGTTTGACATTTTTCAGGTAGGCTAGCTAAAGCAACTAATTCCAATAGTACTTCCGAGTCTCAAGAACAAAAGAACCTGTGTTCTGTCATTTATAAACTAATATTCCGAACATGTAGTGGAATTCTAAAGGTTTCAACCAGAAATCTGAAATTTCCTCAAATGGATGTCTTCTGTGTAAAAAAATTTATATATTTGAGCTTGAATTTCCATAATGTTGAATGGAGGGAATATTTCAGATAAACATTTTTTAAATTACAAAACCTCATGAACAGTGCTATAACAAAGTAATGGCTTATACTATAAATGTTTTTGCATCATAAGGTCTTAGATATGGGTTTTATTTTTGAATATTTGTTGTGTTCCAGATAGAATGGTAGGTACTTTGCATATATTATCTCTTATTTCAATGGAGTCTTCCAACAATTTCATGGCACAAGTAACAGGAAAGAAAAATTCGATCTTTAAAGTCACTTTCTCAACATAATGTACTGATTAACCATAAGGAAAAGATTAATACTAGTTCCACTAAATCATGTAATTTGTCATAACAGAGGTATTTGTATAGAGAAAGGCTATAGATTTTAATTTTATAGCAAAGATGAGTAAGAAAATTACATCATATATTTTCCTATGTCTGTATTTATGTAACCCTGAATAACCTTGAATTTCTCTAAAACACCATAATCTATGTAACTAGTCAATGACTTACAATGACAACTAGAAAATGACTCTTCGAAAGTAGTCAAACATAAAGGAAATTTTGTCACTTTGATTTTTCTATTGGAGGGAAGGCAATTATGACTCTTCTAAATGATAGGTTAAAACTTAAAAATCTTGCCATCAACCTGTTAATTTTTGTCCCCTTAGCTATCACAAACCCTAGAGGTAGCATGGCAGTGATAGAGTAGATTTTACAGTCAAATCATTCTTGAGCCATTTGCTAGTTTCATGAATTTGGATGAGGCTTTAATTTCTCTGAACTTCTGTTTCTGCATCTTGACTCTGTGGAGAAGAATACTTAACTCTTGAGGCTGTTATGATAACTTATTGACTAAGGTAAATAATGTACATACACATAGTAGGAAATTAAAGCAAATTTGAGTCTGTTATTGTGCCTACTCCACTTCAGAAAATAATCACTGCAAAATAATGAAGAGCTTTAGTAGAATCTCAAACATATATACTGGGTTATAAACCTCTGTATTTTTTAATTCATTATCTGTTTATAATAAGAAGAGCCATACACACACACACACACACACATATATACTCATATCTATATATTTAAATACAATATACATATTATATATATAAATTTCCTTTATAAATATATATATAATATGTACATATATATATATATATGTATATATATGGTAAGAAATTCTCATTCCATTCTTAAAGGGCCAAATATTAAGAATCACTTCCTCTTACCACAACATGAAGCAATTTCAACATGGATGCTCCAACTTCATTTGGGATACCTCACATATAAGGATCCTATATCTTGAAACCATCTCCAGTGGATTTCCTATATGAAATGAAACAGAAACTCTTGGGAACATGGAACATAAAAACCTAGCTTCTTTCAATAGTGCTCATCTAAAATTCCACATAATATTTAATCTTGCTGGTTTTGTCCTAATTATTAAAAAACAATGTGCACTTCCAGTCCAATTTGATGTACCCATCCTTGACGACACTAATGCTTGCACTTTCAGGAAATGCATTTTATATGTGTTTTCACAAATCAATGTGTACTCTTAAAAAATATTAGAAAATAATTAGGGTATAATAAAACTTCCATATCAAATGGGTATTTTCATTTAACCTGTTACAAAATAAATAAACTAAATATCAGAAATAGCATACAGATGATGAGAGAAAGAAGGAGAGCAATCAGATTATAGTTAGTGTGTTAAAAAAAGAAGTCATTTGAATATACAGCTTTTCTCTTTTTTTGAGATGCTTTTGGATATCTTTCTAAAAGCTGAATGAATAAAAACCATAATACAATATTGAAACACATTTATTTACATTAATCACATTAGTATAAAATGTATTACTCTATACCTATATATTCTAGTCTTGACAATTTTGCTGAAGCCTCATTTACAAATTTGCCAAGTATTTTGCTCTGTTGCAAAATTTGGCCAATTTTCTGACAATATTCTTAGATGCCTCCCTCTCACACACACAAACATATATGCACATTCACATACACACACCACTTAAAAGTCAAATTTCTTGCAAGAAATTACACTGCAATCACATAAAATACAACAAAATCACATTTATTCATCAGCCTAGGTCTATACCTTCTAATAGCTATTTTGGTTTCATTACAATAGAATACTCTATAAAATAATTAAATAAATCTTGGTTATGCAAATCACAGTATTGAAAACACTGAAACCTGACTGTATAAAACATCTCACGCTCAAGGAGACATGTCATAGTGATAAATTTTAAATTAGTTGCTTTAAAACAAATTCTGTTGCTTCACTCTCTTAGTGCCTTCCTGAATTTCTATTTCTACCAATACAGTAATTACAGTGGTACTAGATGGCAGAAGTGGATCTCTCTTCCTAAAAATTTGATTTGCAAAAGAGTCCACCGGACCCATTAAGTAATATTGACATATCAATTCCTCTTATCGGTTTACTGCAGGTACAGACTTTGAACAAAGAAGGCTGCTCCTATTTCCCCTTCAACAGAAGCTGAGTAAGAAATTTGTAAGTATTGTCTTTTAGCCCCAAACCTAAATCAGCATTTACAGGGAAATTTATAGCACTAAATGACCACAGGAGAATGCAGGAAAGATCTAAAATTGACACCTTAACATCACAATGAAAAGAAGCAGAGAAGCAAGAGCAAACAAATTCAAAAGCTAGCAGAAGACAAGAAATAACTAAGCTTAGAGCAGAACTGAAGGAGATAGACATGAAAATTCCTTCAAAAAAATCAATGAATGCAGGACCTGCGTTTTTGAAAAGGTTAACGAAATAGATAGGCTGTTAGCCAGACTAATAAAGAAGAAAAGAAAGAAGATTCAATTAGACACAATAAAAAATGATAAGGCAATATCACCAATGATCAAACAGAAATAAAACTACCGTTAGAGAATACTATAAACACCTCTATGCAGACAAACTAGAAAATCTAGAAGAAATGAATATATTCCCGGACACACATACCCTCCCAAGACTAAACCAGGAAGAAGTTGAATCCCTGAATAGATCATAACAGCTTCTGAAATTGAGGCAGTAATTAATAGCCCACCAACCAGAAAAAGCCCAGGACTAGGTGGATTCATAACCAAATGCTACCAGGGGTACAAAGAGGAGCTGGTACCAATAGAAAAAGAGGGACCCCTCCCTCACTTATTTTATGAGGCCAGCATAATCCTGATACCAAAACATGGCAGAAACACAAAAAGGAAAAGAGAGAAAATTTCAGGCCAATATCCCTCATGAACATCTATGTGAAAATCCTTAATAAAATACTGGCAAACTGAATCCAGCAGTGCATCAAAAAGCTTATCTACCACGATCAAGTCAGCTTCATTCCTGGGATGCAAGGCTGGTTCAACATATACAAATCAATAAACATAATCCATCACATAAACAGAACCAATGACAAAAAATATAATTATCTCAATAGAGGCAGAAAAGTCCTTTGATAAAATTCAACGCCCTTCATGCTAAAAACACTCAATAAACTAGGTATTAACAGAACATATCTCAAAATAACAAGAGCTATTTATGACAAATTCGCACCCAATATCTTACTAAATGGGCAAAAACTGAAAGCATTCCCTTTGAAAACCAGTACGAGACAAGGATGCCCTCTCTCACCACTCCTATTCCATATAGTATTGAAAGTTCTGGCCAGGGCAATCAGGCAGGAAAAAGAAATAAAGAGTATTCAAACAGGAGAAAGGAAGTCAAGTTGTCTCTGTTTGCCAATGACACGACTGTATATTTAGAAAACCCTATCATATGAGCCCATAATCTCCTAAAGCTGATAATCAACTTCAGCAAAGTCTCAGGATACAAAATGAATGTGTAAAAGTCACAAGCATTCCTAAATACTAATAATAGAGAGCCAATCATGAGTGAACTCCCATTCACAATTCCTACAAAGAGAATTAAATACCTAGGAATACAACTTACAAGGGATGTGAAGGACCTCTTCAAGGAGAACTACAAACCACTGCTCAAGGAAATAAGAGAGGACACAAACAAATGGAAAAACATTCCATGGTTATGAATAGGAAGAATCAATATTATGAAAATGGCCATACTGCCCAAAGTAATTTATAGATTCAATGCTATCCCCATCAAGTTACCATTGAATTTCTTCACAGAATTAGAAAAAACTACTTTAAATTTCATATGGAATCAAAAAAGAGCCCATATACCCAAGACAATCCTAAGTAAAAAGATCAGGCTGGAGGCATCATGGTACCTGATTTCAAACTATGCTACAAGACTACAGTAACCAAAACAGCATGGTACTGGTACCAAAACAGATATATAGACCGAAGGAACAGAACAGAGCCCTCAGAAATAACACCACACATCTACAATCATCTGACCTTTGACAAACCTGACAAAAACAACCAATGGGGAAAGGATTCCCTATTTAATAAATGGTGTTGGGAAAACTGTCTAGCCATATGCAGAAAACTGAAACTGGACCGCTTCCTTACATCTTAAAAAAATTTTTTTTTTTTGAGATGCGGTTTTGCTCTTGCACCCAGGCTGGCGTGCAGTGGCACCATCTTGGCTCACTGCAAGCTCCACTTCCCAGGTTTAAGTGATTCTCCTGCCTCAGCCTCCTAATTAGCTGGGATTACAGGTGCCCACCATCATGCCTGGCTAATTTTGTGTATGTTTAGTAAAGATAGGACTTCACTGTCTTGGGCAGGTTGGTCTCCAACTCCTAACCTGAGCTGGAGACAGGACAAGGGGGTGAAGAAAGGGAGAAAGGAGCTTATTCTTTCCTATTCTCTTGCTGTCAGTAGTGTTTAGCATCTTGCACCCTGTCAGTGGCAGTCATTTCTGTCTAAAGATTTTTCAAGTCCTTCCAGAACCAGCTTATTCTGACCTGAGAAAGATATCAGCCCTAGGTGGCTTGCATCCTTTCCTGAGGAGTTTGAGTTCCCTGAGTCCTCTCCTAGGAGCTCCTGAGATAAGAACACCGGCTACGTAGCAACGCTTCTGAGAAGTGTGATATAGAGATCTACAGGGTCTCTTTTCCAAGCTCCCTGTGCCCCATCTTTTCATTTTGTTCCCCAAGCCCTAAGGGTGGAGCTGCTTTCTGAAACTGCTACCTCTGTATAACCTGAGAGGGCTCTTTTTCCTCTTCCAGTTCTCTAACAAATATTTAATCCATTCTTTATATTAAAATTTCCTTGTTAAAACAAGTATAGGGAAAAGGATATGAATAGACATTTCTCAAAAGAAGACATTTACATGGCCAAACACATGAAAAAATGCTCAACGTCACTGTTCATAAGAGATATGCAAATGCAAACCACAATGAGATAACCATCTCATACCAGTCAGAATGGAGACTATTAAAAAGTCAAGAAACAATAGATGCTAGTGAGGCTGTGGAGAAATAGGAACTCTTTGACATTATTGGTGAGAATATCAATTAGTTCAACCATTGTGGAATACAGAATAATGATTCCTCAAAAATCTAAAACTAGGAATACCATTTGACCTAGCAATCCCATTACTGCGTACATACCCAAAGGAATATAAATCATTCTACTATAGAGACACATGCACATGTATGTTTATTATATCACTATTTACAATAGCAAAGTCGTGGAAACAACCCAAATGCCCACTAATGATAAACTGGATAAAGAAAATTTGATATATATATATATATACATACATATATATATATATATATATATATATATATATAACATGGAATACCATGCAGCCATGAAAAGGAATGAGATCATGTACTTTGCAGGGACATGGACGTAGCTAGAAGCCATCATCCTCAGCAAACTAACACGAGAACAGAAAACCAAACACCAAGTGTTCTAACTCATAAGTGAGAGTTGAATAATGAGAATATATGGACATGGAGAGGGGAACAACACACACCAGGGCCTGTTAGGGGGCGGGGGATTAGGGAAGGCAACTTAGAGAATGGGTCAATAGGTCCAGCAAACCACCAAGGCACATGTATACCTACATAACAAATCCGCATGTTCTGCACATGTGTACTGGAACTTAAAGTAAAATTATGGATCTTGCTATAGACCTTTTATTTTAATTTTATGTTAGCAGTAGGAAGAAAAAGAAGAGGGAGATTGAAGAATCTAATATTCATTGAGGTACTTTCCATTTATTTTATTATTTACCCTCCAAAAAATCCTATGAAACACGCATATGGTTGCTACAAGGATTTACGTTAATAAAGATAATTTTTACTGAGTTCTTATAATGTAGTATTACATATATAGGATAGCTATCTATCTATATATAATTCCATGTAATAAAGTTTCTGAAAATGCAGTATATTAGGTATATTTCATGCATACAGAATTGAGAGTGAGATTAATTTACATATCATATTTTAGACAATTTTGTAAGTGCTTAGAACTGTGATGTGAACACAGTCCATCTGAGCAGCAGGCCAAGCTCTTTTCTTTACCTACTCCTATGAGGGGAAATTTCTTCCTCCCTCCCTCCTACATGCCAATTTGCTTAATGCTCAAGATTTGTGTATACTTTTAAGTGATAATTAATGTCTTTCTCAAGACACTAAGGGTCTTTATTGTTAATTCTCAAATACATTTGTCAGAGAAGTGTGGGGATATATTACAGGGCATAGAGACTATACAGTAGGTGGCAGCAGAGATAGACAGTCCGTGGCCATTTGGTACAGGAAAGAAACATATATGGCCTCATCTAACCTTACTCATCTGACCTTACTCCTAGAGTTAAAATCATGGATTCAATATCTATTTACCTAAATATTTTCATGGTTTAAGGATATGTGTTTTGGCAACACAAAGACCAGTGCTCAAATTTTGAACTCACTACTTTCTAGTTGTTCTAATTCTTAGTTTTATCATCTATAAAATGTATCTACTGACACTGGGATACACAGCTTTCAAAATGGTTCCAATAATTCCAGCTATCTCTGTACATACTCTCTTTGTAATGAAATTTTTCCATTTTCATCTTTCAAAGCTAGAATCTGTTTCTCCATCTCTTAAATTTAGGTTTGTCTAGTGTAGAGGAATGTGACTTCTGAACCTAGAACCTATGAGGACTTATATCTGCTTTTGACCTCTCGGAACTCTTTTGCCACTGCAAAAGGAAAACTGCACTGGCCAGTTAAAAACACATGGCCCCCTGACAGGTGGCACCAACTGTCAGAAACAGAAGTGGTCATCTTGGACCATCCAGACTCAGTGGAGCTGCCAGATGACTGTCTTATCTGCATGAATATCTCAGGAGACATAAGCAGAAGTGCCACTGAGCTGAGCTTCAGACCAAAGTGGACGCCCACAGAATTAAAAGAAAATAAAATGATACTCATTTTAGGCCATTAAGTTTTGGGTTGATTTGTTATGCAGTGATAAGTTACCAATAACTGATTCAAATTACTACCTTCAAAGTATTCTTTTAAGGATTGAAATAAAAGATGTAGGTGAAATATATGCACAATGTTTGGCATTGGTATAGGATAACTCTCCAAATGTTTACAGGGTGTAGAAATGACTTTCCCAGCTTTGTCATGGGATAAACAATGACTGGCCATAATGAATACTAATGAGGAATGTACTCACACTACAAAAGTTAAATATTGGGGTACATATTTTTGGTCTGAGACTATTGGTTCAAAGCAAAAGAGAGGCATGATTGAATTGAACATTTATCATTAGTACTAAGATTCTTTGCTATTCTTTGAGTATCATTACTAATCAGATATTTTTCTGGGAACTTGAATTAAGGTGCATGGGTATGAGGAGATAGAAAGTTGCCTTAAATCAGTGCTCAAACATTTAGGAATCAGGCTGTATATATACTCTTTAATATGAAAAGAATTCATTTATGTGTATATATTTTCTTTTTTTTTCTATGTCTCTTTTTTATTTTCTTCATTTTTTTAAAATTACACTTTAAGTTCTGGGAAATATGTGCAGAACCAGCAGGTTTGTTACATAGGTATACACGTGCCATGGTGGTTTGATGCACCCATCAATCCATCATCTACCTTAGGTATTTCTCCTAATGCTATCTCTCCCCCAGCTCTCCACCCTCTGACAGGCCCTGGTGTATGATGTTCCCTTTTTAGTTTAACATATTAGAAACGAAAGCCTAGAAAAAAATCTTAACAATTGTCATTATCAGTTAATTATTAGTAAAGCACTAATTTAAAAATAAAAATAAACCCATAAAACATTAACATCAATGTCACATTTTTATGAAAAATTATATGTTCCAAAACAAAAAAATTAGGGAGGAGAGTAAGACAGTTCTATATTTTTGTAAATTTCCTTAAAACCTGACTTAATAGAAAGCCATATTCAATCTGCATTCAACCTGTGTGATATATTATTTTTGTGGAAATCTATGAAGAAAATCTAGTTTGATATAGACATGCATTTTTGGAAAAAATGAAGAGATTTTTATGGCTTTTATAGTTATTGTAGAATACTTCTTTGATAGCTTAGCAACATTTTATGATAAGCAGTTTCGAAAAGATCAGTTACAATATAAAATTTGAAACTACATCAAATAACTTTTCATACTATTACATTAAAATCCACTAGCTATCTCTTACTGTAAATGAATCCTTTATCTATGACTGCTTGGTCATCATGCATTTGTCATCTAGAACATATTGGTTCACTAAATTATGCATATCTTCAAATTATTAACATATACAAAATACCAAAAATTACTTTTGTTAAGATTACCACCAATTTTACCAGAATAATTTTAAAGTATTGGGGAAATATCACATCTACAGTGGCATACAAAGAATTTTCAAAATTTTAATTTTTACTTCAAAGCTCAAATTTGATTACTGGCAACAAATACAAATAGAAAATAGTTGCTTTCCTTAGGATGACTTTATTTTTGAGAAATGTATACCAAATACCTTAAGTCACAATACCTATTAGTTACATTTTTATGTTAAAATGATGTTAAATGAAAAAGTGGTTAGTTCAGTGTGCAACTTAATTACAAATGTGCTTCTAGTTCAATAAAACATCATACTTCAGTTTGCAGCATAAATGCTTTATTCATACTTCACATTTCATCACAAAGAATATTCAGATGGTGTTTATTAGAGAACAAGTTAGAAAAAATAATGTATACTCCTTCATAAAGGACATTGTTAAGTAGCCTTTTTTGTTTGTTTGCTTGTTTACTTTAAAGAAATGATGGTGGAAAATGCAGTGACTGCTAGTAACAGCCTGGTGTTGCCATATTGAATTTTGGCTTTGAAGCACTACCTCCTTCCGTTTCTGTATGGGAGAGACTCTTCCTTCTGCCTTCTCTTTTCTTTCTTGCCTATTAAACACTCTTAAAGCCACAAAAAAAGAAAACATTTAACAAACCGATTTAAACATATAATCTCTTTCTCCTTTTTTGTATTGCCATCTCTTGGGATGATAACATTACTCTAGGACACAGTTTATGAAATGCTAAACTTGGTGCTTGCTAACACCCCTTATGAATCCAGAATTCTGTAATTCTAAGCAGGACTAAGTGGGAACACAGGACTTTGTGTCCTAAATTAGCTCCATTTGTCTCTGTAACCCAAGTGTCTGGACTCAGCATATTCAGAAGCCTAGCAGTTGATGACCATGAAGAATAGCCTATGACTTAGCCTCTTTGGATATCATCAGCATTGCACTAAGACACCATGTATGAGAAGCACACCCTGGGAGGTACTGTTATCTCACCACCACTTAATTTTTATATCAAAGACTACAAGAAGACATTTCCGTTTGGAAATATCAGAAAATTAATGCAGGATCGCAGGAATTACATACAACTCCCCATGCAATGCAATGCCAAATTTCAAAAAGTACAAAGGGATGCACATGAAATTTGGCAGAATTAGGAGGATTTACCTTGAAGAAACAGAATGAAAATGATCTGCCTGAAGTAAACATTAATGTTTTACTTTATGGGTATGTTCCTCCTTTTAGTTCAGCATTCCCTAGTTTCTCTTAAACTTTATGATTTTTGTTTAATTATTGTGTATCTCTTACAGGCGAGGCTTTACAATTCCAGGTGGCAGTAATAAAGTCCAAACTTATGGATGTCTCAGTATTTCCAATCTGTGGAATATAAATTTTGAATATATACAAATTTAGTGGCTTCCATTTTCAGAACGTGAAATAAGTATTCATGGTTTTGTTGTTTTGTTTATACCACTTTATATGGCAACACCTAGACCATCATAAAAGAGGTAAGGTGAGAAAATAAAATCTACCTAATTTTAACATTTAGTGGAAAAATGCATTCATAGATCACTTTGCCCTAGAATTTCCTCTGATCATTAAAATAAAGATGATAAGAATAATTTATTAAGAACTTTTTATATTCTTGGCAATGCACAAAATTATTTACTTATAACACATGAATGCTTACCATAAGCCTATGAGGTTGGTGCTGTTATCATGTCCATTTTACACCGAAACTCAAAGTAGTTAAACTTTTTCAAAGTCATATTGCTTTTAATGGCAGATCTTGCGGTCAGATCTAGGTTTGTCTGATTCCAAAGTCTAAATTAATAATGATGCTCCTTCATTGCTAATTGTTTCTTTATTCAATGCAATCACAGTAGCCAAAAGATGACCATCCATTAAGGCTCATGTCATAGACTCTGTCTGAATGCTCTGCATGGCTAACTGGATGAATGTCATCCTGGACTGGATTCTGGGAGCAGCAACTATATGTAAGCATTGTAATGATATTGACCTCAGCAGGCAGAATGTAAAGCTGAGGAAAAGCCAGAGACAATGTCTCATGGTGACCCTGTAATGATGAATCAAATTATTAACAAAATATTTAAAAAGAAGATCTAGGCAAAAGACAACATATGAATTCAGACAATAGGAGCAAAGGGTAATACAATAATGGCAAAGCAAGTTTCAGATGGCCGCAGACTTAGTCTAAAAAGATCCCCTGAGGTACTGTAAAAAGGGGTGCTGACACTTTTTATAGAATGCCTACAGCCTCACCAGTGTAAGGAGAATGTTTTAAAACATAACAAGTTGGCTCTGACAGGATATATAGCCCTCCAGAAATAAGGATCCCCCCTCCTTTACAGTACAATGAGTCCCCCCATCATATTATGCACCTAGGCTTTACCTCTCAGGCAGGTTAAACCGCTGCAAGATACACTGCAAACAGTAAGAAAGGAGAGAAGAGGAGGGAAGGAGAGAAGAAAGGAAGGGGGAGAGAGAGGGGGAAAGGAGTGTTGAGTTGGAGAGAAAGAGAGACTGAGAGAGGGAGAGGTTGGCCATGGCAACTATATCCAAGGAAGGAGCCTCAATCAAAGATGATGCCAAAATCTCAGAGACTCAATTCTTAATAACCAGTAATAGGACGATGAGATCAAAACTAACAACATGCAGAGGGAAAGAGCAGGGACTGGTATACGGGACAATGTTCAATGGGATCATTCAGATCACTTTGTGATAGAACGTGGTGGAACACAATCATTGGAGAAATCTGTGGTTTAGCTTGACGGATTTCACCACCTAATACCCAGTGCATTTGTAAGTGTTCATTACCCTATATATACTGCTCATGTTTGCCAGACGTTTGTGCAATCTCCTTAAGTCACCAAGGTCTGCTGAGTTGGTTTGTTGTACAGGTTTTGAAATCACTGGATTGAAAATGAGAAATAAACCCATGAGACTGAGGGGTATGGATAGTGCTGAGAGAAAACAGAGAAACAGTCTCAACATTAAAAGACAGGAGGAAGAAAACAAAATTATCATAGTTTATTGTCTCTTGAGAACATTAAGGTAGACAGAATAATTGGAAAAGACTGAGGTACAAGAGCCAACTTGGTATGTTTTAAAACATTCTCCTTACACTGAGAATAATTGGGAAAGGCTGAGGTAACAAAGATGTAGATCAGAGGTGAGGTCTAGATACATTATAATAACTCAATTAATGAAGTTTCATGAGAATAGAAGAATAGGAGTAAATTAAAGGAAAGCGTGGACAAAAGATGAGGAAAAATAGATGTAAGTATAGAATCGCCAGGAAGCAAAAATGATTCAAGAGACAAGAAATTAAATTCATATTCTCCTCCAAGTCCCTACCTTTCTCCTTTCTCTCTCTCTGTCTCGCAGACACACACACACACACACACACACACACACACACACACACACAAATACACACACACACGCATGTACAATGAATCCCAGGATTCAGAACTTAGTCTACCAGACCAGTTCTATCTAATACTGATAATACTGAATAGTGACAAACAGAATTACTGTGACTATTTACAAATGGCTACTGCTTCCAGGCAATTTTCAAGGCCTGGAAGATGGTATACATGTTATCTAGACATAGTGAAACATAAAAGATATTTTGGATGTTAGAGCTCAGACTTTTAATATATACCAACTCTAAAAGCTGCAATTATGTGGTGGCAATAACCGTGTGGGTAAATATAGTGTACATCTCAAAGATAATAAAATAAATGGTCCTCATAGGGTAGTTTTAATGCTAAATTTTGTGTTTTTAACAATTGCATTTTAAATCTTTAATGCTGGTGGTAAGATTTTCAGCATAAGTCCATTAGATTTTCACACTATTCAGACTCAAAAGTAACAAATATTCTTAGAGCAAAAAAGTACATAGAAATTCTACTTTAGTGAATCTATTCTTGATATGTGTAGGATTTTGACTAAAAGCATTTTAATTATACTTTTAATTTAGAAACATAGCTCCCAAGAAAATACCATTCCCTGCCCAAAAACAGACAGCAAATAATTAGAACAGTACTTTGAAAGACCAAGACACAAGGATCGCTTGAAGCCTGGTTTTCAAGACTAGCCTGAGAAACATAGCAAGATTCTGTTTCTACAAAACACAGGAGAATTAGCCAGACATGTAAGTGCACAACTGCAGTTCCAGCTACTGGGGAGGCTGAGGCAGGAGAATCACTGGAGCCTAGGAGTATGAGGTTACAGCGAGCTATGATGGCATCACTGCCATTTATTCCTATCCCTCTATTCCCATGTAACTTCATTATTTGGGTTATTATAATGCATAATATTATATAATCATTACATATATTACATATATATATATATAATATGGGAGACCAAAGTGGGTGGATCACGAGGTCAGGAGTTTGAGACCAGTCTGGCCAATATGATAAAACCCCAACTCTTTTAAAAATATAAAAATTAGCTGGTTGTGGTGGTGGGCACCTATAATCCCAGCTACTTGGGAGGCTGAGTCAGGAGAATTGCTTGAACCCGGGAGGCAGAGGTTGCAGTGAGCTGAGACCGTGCAATTGTACTCCAGCCTGGGCGAGAGAGTGAGACTGTCTCAAAATAAATAAATAAAATAAAATTACCAAATGCCATGAAATCAGTAAATGATAGAGAAAGATTATGCTAATGTAGGATTTATTGGCTAAGAAGCATTCGAACATTGCTAATTGCATAAACCCAGCCATATATGATAAGTTGTGTAATAATTGGAGTAGGCACAATTCTCCAGATGGTAATACAGTCTTAGTCCCATACTACTGTCAGCAAGAGTTTGATCTGTGTCAAGAATGGAACCAAGCACCACAGTGCACATAGGTTTGTCTTTCGCTTCCTTTTTGTCCCAACCTGGCTGATAGGCCCTGAATTTCTAGTTCCAAGCAGCCAAATAAGGACTCAGGCAAATCCCGGCCCCTTGCATAGTGTGGCAATTCATATATTTGGGGTATATGTGGCTTAGGATTTCATAGCTAGGGAATACTTGTAAAGGAATCCATAAAACATAGCCCATAATTGTATTTTGCATGTTTATTAAAAAGGAATAAATGAAGCAGGACTCACCCACATCCTTTCCTTTTGGACTCAGGAGAAGATAGGATGTGTACTTAAACTACAATTTATAATCTCAGAACCTCCTCTAACTCCCGAAGAGCTATTTATCATCTCAGTGCTAAATGTAGCCTGGAAAGAGAAAATGAACCTCCTGTAATGAAAAGTCTGAAAGTTGGAGCTATAAACAACTGCATGGAGAGTTCTGGACTGAATTTATACAGACTGTAACCATCGTTCAAGGTGAAGAAATCAATGACAGCACAAAAATCATCCACTGAACCTCAAGAGACACCTCTTTTCTCTGTGCTTTGCTTTTCTATATAGTGTTCTCATTCCTGATCAAATTCACTCCTCAGGGAGTGCTAATTGGCTAACAGCTACAGAAGTCTGTTTTGTTCTATAAACTAAGAGGATCAAAGAGTGCTCCATGGAAAACAACATCAATACTACTTCTGACTTCATCCAAGAGAACTGCTATCCCTGTAATAAGTTTGTTGCCACTTTGGGTTCTCTTTTCCAAGCTCTTCAAAACATTTGACAAGCTTTAGGGAAAAAAAATACAGTTATTTAAAACAAACAAACAAAAAAAAAACAGGTCATTTGGTTTCAGACATTAAAGAGTGTATAACCTACTAAATAAACACAATAAAGGTATGGTGGGAGCTATTTATAAAATATTTTTTTAAATGTCTATTTTCTAAAACATTAGCCAATATTTACCAGGTGGTAGACATTCTGTGTACTTTACCTGTATTAAATCAGTTAATCCTCATGATAACCTTAGAAAGTTGGTACCACTGTTAATCACAGTTTACTAAAAAGGAAACTGAGGTTTAGAGAATTTAAGACTAAGTAATTTGTCCAAATTCATACAGATAGTAAATGTCCACATCTTTCCACTTATACGCTTAGATTAGAAATGCATTATTTTTAGATCAAATTTAGTTAAAACATTTTTGTATTTACTTTTTAAATATTCTTAAACTATAAAAATAAAGGATAATAAATATGCTCAACTTTCTTCACACTACAAATAGTTATTCAGGCTATTTCCTTCTCTCTTTCTTTATAAGGTACTGGTACATAGCTAAATTATTGCATACATGTAAATTTTAAAATACTTTCCTATAAAAGTATCAAGCATAGAGAAAAGTTAAAGGATTTTATAGTAAGCACCCATATACCAAGAACCAGATGTTGCTATTAATATTTCACATTTTTTATCATGTATATCCATTTATTATATTTATCATATATCATATACATTTATCATTTCTCTCTACCTCTATTATTTTGTATCCTCCTTTTAACTTTACATCTTATCTTACTTTAATCCTAAACGTACACACTTCACTTCCCTTAAAGAGTTTCATCAACACATTCATCAGGCCATGCTCAGGCCTAATCCTAGAAGTTTACTCATTTGAAATATTTTCTTCTCATCCTTTATCTTCACAATACTCCAAATGCTATTTAATGCTTGAAGGTCTAATTCCTGTATTTCATTGCCCATGTTAATAATATTTTGCCTATGTTGTCTCTAAGTAAGACACAATGTTATGCATTTGTTTAAGAGTGTTTAGTGCTGGCAATTACATAGAAAAGGGGAAACTGAAATTTCCATTTTTTAATCTCTTTAAGAGAAATTTGTATTACAAGGAGATTCCACATCACAATAAGACATTTTATAATAATATTTGAGAAGAGTAATGACTAACAGAACTTTCTGCAATGTTGGAACTATTTTATATATCACTGTAAGTATTTAGCATTGGGTTTTTAATCTAATTAACTTAAGTAGTCATATATAGCTAATGGCTACCTAATTAGCACAGCTCAAGACCAATATATTGAAGATAAGAAAGGAAGTGTTTCCTATCGTGTGTTCAAGCAGTTCCACTGCTGGGTGTGCATCCAAAGGAAAGGAAATTATTAATCTATCCAAAGGATACCTGAACCCTCATGTTTACTGAGGCATTATTCATAATAGCCAAGATATGAAATCAACCTAAGTATACATCAATGGATAAATAAAGTAAATGTGGCACATATATATATATAAATACACATACGCAATGGAATACCATTATGTTATAAAGAATGAAATCCTGACATTTGCAGCAACGTGGATGCAAATGCAGGTCATCATGGTAAGTGAAATAAGCCAGGCACAGAAAGACAAATACCATATATTCTTACATGTGTGAGCTAAAAAATTTGATCTCATGGAGTTAGTATAATGATAGTTATCAGCGGCTGGGGAGAGTGTGTATGGGAAGAGGGGATAAATAGTGGTTGGTTAACAGGCACAAATGTATAGTTAGAAGAAATAAGTTCTAGTGTTTGACAGCACAGTAAGGTTATTACAGTTAACAATAATGTATTGTATAGATCAAAATAGCTAGAAGGAAAAAGTTTCAAATATTCCCAAAACAAAGAAATGACAAATGTTCTAGGTAATGGATATCCTAAGTACTTGGATTTGATCATTATGCATATACTTGTGTCAGATACTTTGTCAGGTGCTGAAGATGCAAATGATGTGTGTGTGTTTGTATACAAACATGTATATACTCTGTTTCCTCAAAATACCTATGTATATACACATATATGTATACACACATGTACGTATATATATACACACACACATCCCTTTAAACATGTGTATACACACCCCGTGTATGTATACACACATCCCCTCTGTACGTATACAAACACACATAAACTGTACAGGAAATATTTGTGCAGTTTTCAGGACTTTCGCTTTTCACCAACACTGGTAGCTCAACTGAGCTAAAAGTTTCTATCAAGAATATACAATTTTAAAAATAGAAGTCAACAAAGGAAACAGAGCAGATAAATAAGTAAGATTAAGTTTTGGTATAATCCCTAGGTTTAGTAGTTTAGAGAAAAAGATGAAAAGCTTAGTTTTACATAGATGGAATATACATTCCTATGAACTATGTACAAGGGATGGTCTAAGACAAGGAAGGAAGCAAGTAGGAAGAAGGAAGTATTTCCTGTGCAGTTTCAGGAGTTTTACTTCTCACCAACACTGGTATCTCAACTAAGCCACTAGTTTATATCTAGAATATCCAATTTAAAAAATAGAAGACAATAATCTTATATAAATCTTAATAATCTAAATAATCTGTCTTTTAGAGCTAAGCTGGCATTTTATGCATCAAAATGGTATAGAGTAGAAATGGCATGCATTTCCTTCTGATAATGAACAGGTAGAGTTCAGGTTTTATTTAATTACATCAATTCTTAGGATAGAAAATCAAGAGTTAACTTAAAATTTATTTGCCTCAGATAAGTAAAAAGTGAATAGTGAAATATTTACATAAAAGCATGATCTGAGTATTTTTATTCAAACCCAAGTAACCAGAACATTAATATCAACTGAGATTACTAATCTCTCTTGAACCCTTCCTTTTCAAGGAATCAAATAGTAGCATTTTATTTCAAGAAACTTTCAAAAGAAAAACAAAGTCCAGAATATAACTGGGCACAAGAAGACATTCATTCCAGTTTTCTACATATTTAAATCACAGGACAATAAAGATTAATATTCAGAATCATGTTTCCTTCACATTGTAAGTTTTGTAATTAATGTTTAATTTTTACCACTACATTATGCTTTCTGAGAAAAGGAAATTTATAAATGTGCACTTAAAAAGGCTTACCTGGAGTGGGTTAAAACAATACATTTTCCTGCATAACATTTGGTTAATTGAATCAATAAATGAGAACTCTAATACTACCTCTTAAAAATCACTTTAGCTTCCTTTTATGATTTGTAATGCCTTAAAATATCTTTAATCTTTACGAAATTTCCAGATAAAATAGTAGTAATTATTATTCTCTCCTGATCAAACACGAAGTAACTATATAAAAGAAATAGAGAAACTATAAGTAAATATAAATATGTCCATGTGGCAGAGTAATTCTCAGGCCTAAATATGTCTTCATAAGGGCTGCATAGGGAAAGTTTAAATACAAATTTGTCTAGACAGGATATTTTTGTGAAGCAAAACTAAAAAGCCCCCAAAGCCAATTTAAATGACTAGTTTTATCCCACTTGTGTGCCTATAGAAGCTCCATCCACAGACCTATTGATTTAGATAATCTAGGGATAGAGGAAAATTTCCTTTTAGCATCTTTCCAAAAGTTGCCCAGAGGAAGGTGATTGGTCCCTTAGGCTTCGTGACATAAAAGTTGAGATTGAAAGGCCATCTCCTCTCAAACTGTGCTGTATGTTCTTATCCTGAGAAATTAAGAGGTTGAAAAAACTGACTAAAATCTGAAAAGCAGAGATTAGAACAAAAGAATAAGAGAGGTTGAGAAGCAGGATAAGAATTGAGGCCTCTTTACCTTTAAAGAACTATGAATAAATAGTTAGAGAATCACAATGATAATTAGTAGCTCTGTTCTTACATTCTTATTCCTTCGATGTGGATTGTTCTCCAAAGACTTCCATATATTTATCTATTATATTCTGTACATCAACTTTGTCAGGCAGTGGAGAATTTATTTTTCCAGATAAAGCAAGGCTGGTGATAAAACAGCATAAAAATGAGTAGACATCATGTGTTGGCTATATATTAATTCTCTTAATTCTCACAATTACTGTGTGAAATATGTAGTATTATTACCCATATCTCATGCATGAACAAATGAACACATAGACATACCAACTGACCTGCTTAACTTATGTCATTTAGCATATGGTAGAGTTAAGGTTAAACATCTAACTATCTTGACATGGAGCATATTTTGTTTATTTGTTTTTCAGTCGACCACATTGCCTCCCATGAAAGAGTTTAATGAATTTCATGAAAATAATGGGGAGTCCCCAGGATGATCTGCTTTCAATGTCAGGAGGAATTCTTTAAACAACAGTTAAAAGCAGAATTATTTTAAAAGAAAAATAAATGGAGTATATTGTTTTTGCTTTTACCTAGAGGTAGGGGTACTCTTTTAACTAATATCCACTTACTGATTCATAAAACTGAGTTCTCTCATTGCTTAAAGAATAGAGAAACTAACATATATTGAGAGCTAAGTGACAACTGCTTATGGTCATAATTGTTCTTCAAGATTTCACCTGTTTTTGGAAAAAAAGAAATGAGGCATTGAGAGTATTTCACGTAAGACCATACAGTCTGCAAGTTGTGGAACTAGAATGTATCTGTAGTGCCAACTGCCTTACAAAGAAAATCTTCTATTATGTGAGCATTCCTAGAGCTGAGTCCTACTTGCCTTATTTGTCATCTGCCTTGAGGCCCAAATTTCACACTCAAAGTTGAGGGTTTTGCCGAGTTCCTATACCTAACACAGTTCCCAGATAATTATTTTTTGACAGACTTAAAAAAATGGCATGAAGTAGAGCCTAAAGAATTTAACTGAAGCAATATTGTAAGGAAAAGTAAGTGCTGGAGAATTCAAACTATCTTACCACTAGGCCAACAACCAGTTCCTCAGGGACCGAAGAAAATGATAAAACTAAAGCAGAAGGAAATAAACCTTGTATCATATCTGGTAGTAAATGTGAGAAGAATAAAACCAAATAAAACCAGGGGCATTCCTCCACATTTCAGTCACCTTTTCTTTTAGAGAGAGAAGCTAGGTGCATGGGATGATCATGTTATTACTTTTGAATTCCTGACTATCTGCCGCCTACATCATTCAGTTATGTTTTATCACCTTTTATTCCCCTTGGCAACAAGATTGACCATTAGTCTGAGTTGACTGTAGATATCTAAGAAAAAAATGTTATAACTCATGAACATAGCCTTGTCAGACAAGGTTAGGATTTATTTCTGATAGACAGGAAGGGAACAGGTGTTTTTAATGTCACTAAAAATGTAAGATGTATGGCGTACTACCTATTCTCTTTAACCTCTAGCAGAGAATGAGAAAGAGAGAGAGAGAAGTCAGAGAAGATATATGCAACTTCTTGATCATTTTCAAATAAGTTTTAGTAAGAAGCTTTAAGGAAACTTTATCAAAACCATAATAGTCAGTATATACTACTTTGTTTTACACAAATAATATACATATATTAATGAAGTCATGCACACCAAATTAAACATTGGATTTGATTCTTAAGTTTATATTATTTGACAACCCAAAGTAGACTTTTCAGTCATACTTTTATCTGAGCTTTATAATGGACTAATGAAATCACTAATAATGTTATAAAACTAGAACAAAATTTGCAACATTTAACAGAAGAGCCACAGATCACAGAAAGGCATCAGTATAAAATTGATAAATAATTAATTGAATAAACAGATCATTTAGGCTTACAGAAAATAGACATGCCAAGTTTTGTTCTAGAAATTGATTATTAAGACATTTCCCTTTCAAATACTGGAGTGGCTGGGCTACATCTCTTTTTATTTTGTTACAAAGCCTGGATCCCTTTTATCCTGTTACAATGAACTAGGAGATGAAAAATCACAGTAGATCTCAAGTGACTTTTCCATGGCTAAATCGCAAGCAAGGTTTCTTCAGATGTTTCTTATTAAAGTAAAAATCTCACTATAATGAAATTAATGTTTACTTGTCTATCTTGCTTACAATATTAGAAGCTACCTTACCTTCTTAAAGGTAGGAATAATGTTGCACTCACTTTTGTACTTCCAAAGCCTATGACAGAGCCTGGTATATATTAATAGGATGTAATATGTCTTTTGATGAACTAGTGTTCTTTTAACCTCTGTGTTCCAACATAAATGCAGAGAATGAATTAGATCTCAGAAGTCCTTTTTAGGTATTAAACTTCATATTCCAGATTCTAGAACTAGTTTCATTTTTAAAACAAAGAATTATCTTCATGTTTCTTGCAACTTGTATTAATTTTGATGTATAAAGTGCAATTTTAACACAGCCGATGGTAACCTGAAAAAATTTGACATGGGAATCAGCTCTTTATTGTTATCAAACCACAACAGAGTGCAATTAAGACATATGCCTATGGGTTATAATAGTTTTTTGTAGACACATGCTCTCAAGGGAACATAGTGATTCTTAGCAGAAGTCAGAAATAAAAGAGAATGTGACAGCACAAGTATATAACATAGTCATTCCTTCATTCAATCAATAGTTATATATAAATTTTATTCATAAGATTAAATCATTAAAGACAAAAATACTTGCCCTAGTAGAGATCAAATTTTACTGGTGTTATAGATAAATAATAATAAGTATAGCACTGTAGTAAATTATTTATACACAGAAGATCAGCACTATGTTAAAAAAAAAAGAGCAGATAGCAGATTAAGGCATATTGGATGTCTTATGGGACATAATTTTACAGTGGTCAGCACATGCCTCTTTGAAAAGGTAACATTTGAGTAAAGGCTTCAAAGGAAAGATTAATACCTGAGAAAAAAATTCCAAGCAAGAGTAACAGCAAGTGTAGAGACCGGGGTAGGTAGTGGTTCCTGAGCTGGTAACAGGGACTGAAGCGGGGCTAGGAAAATTTATATAAATAGAACAAAGTCTAAAAGGTAACAGCACATTTTTACTTTGGCTTTTGAGCTGAGAGAAATAAGAAACCATTAGATGGTTTTGAGCTGGTTTGAAATTTAAAAGGTGACTTTGGCTGCTGTTTGAGAAAAGGCTATAAACAGACAGAGATAGAAGCAGAAAGACTAATCAGTAAGTGGCTCTAATAATTCATTACGCTGGTCCTGATAACTTGGACCAGGGTAATAGCAATAGTAGAGATCCTGAAAAGTGACAGCCTTTTGATTATGGTTTCCAAGAAGAATTAGAAGGATTTGCTAATGAATTGATGTGGGTATGAAGGGAAGAGAGGAGATTCAGGAATGATTCTTAGGATTTTAACATAGAGCCCCCAAGAGTGGAGTTGCCATTAAATGAGATAAAGTAGACAGTAGCTAAAGCAAAAGTTTTGTTTCTGTTTTTGGTTTCCTTTAGAATAGTAAAACATTATGTTTCTTTGTAACGAGTTTAGGATGTCTATTAGATACTTAAGTAGGCAGTTAAATTTAGAAATCTAGAGCACAGAAGATAGTTTGAGCTAGAAATATGTGTTT